>NW_020649859.1:6355-306355 GCF_003573695.1 Papaver somniferum
TATTCTTCATGGTTTCAAAACACAGACTGCTGTAGCTGGATCGGAATCACATGCGATGACAAAACCAACCGTGTAGTCGAAATCATCCTCTTTATAGAAGAAATCTCTGGCCAAATTCCACCCTCTGTAGGTGACCTTTCTCACCTCATAGGTTTAACTTTCAGGCACTTCAAAAATATCACTGGTTCAATCCCACAATCCATCACAAAGTTAAAGCATCTGGTATTGCTGGATCTCAGTGATTTGAGTCTGTCAGGGCCGGTTCCCAACTTCCTTAACCAACTCACTCTTCTCGACAGACTCGTTCTCTCAGACAATCAATTCTCTGGTTCCGTTCCACCCAATCTCTCAGACCTTAAAGATATTAGAAACATTTATCTCGACGGGAACAAACTCACCGGTTCAATCCCGGAGTCTTATGGGAAATTCACTGGTACTGCACCTGCGCTTTACTTGGCTCGCAATAAACTCACTGGTCCGATTCCAAAATCTTTTGGAGCTTTGGCATATCCCTATATTGACTTGTCAAGGAACAAACTTACAGGGGATGCATCCATGCTTATTAAACCCAACCATGATTTCACAACATTCATCGACCTGTCGAGGAACCAGTTTGAGTTTGATCTATCAAAGGTAAAGTTTCCAAAGAACTTAAATTGGTTTGATATATCACATAACAAAATATTTGGTGCAATCCCTGATGAGATTAAGAATTTGGAAAGTTTGAATCAGTTGAAGCTAGGTTACAACAGGTTATGTGGTAAGATACCAACTGGAGGCATCATGAAGCGTTTCAAAAGCACTTCTTTTTTTCATAATAAGTGTCTGTGCGGGTCACCATTGAAAATCAGTTGTAAGAAAAAGTAATGGAGTAACATTATGATCAAGGTCTTGTAATAACATTTGGGTCTGGAAACGTGAAATCTTGGATTCTTATATCTTAGTATATGTAATATCTATCTCCTATTTATGGATTAATCTGGTACTGTATGCTCTGTCAGAAATCTAATTTTTTTCATTATAACATTATTCAACAAGAGCTAGCTCAGATTTAGAACAGAGTAAAGTTGATTCTAGTTTCAGTGAGTCTTACATTGCCACCTTCCTTGATAGTAACCAGGGTTTTACACACATGGTTCCTTTAGCTTCAGGAAATGAAAGCATACAAGTGTTTGAAACAGTTGCTTACACATGTAATATGATGTCAGACACAATGAAAACTGATTGATGCTTTCAGTAACAAAGTCTAATGTCTCCATCTCTTTGAATGGCCATCCTCCATGTATGGTTCCAGAAACCCGATAAACTGACACAAAAATGATGAAACCTCAATTTCCGAACTCTGCCAGCAAATTCTTGTTTTCAAATTGAAGTAAGAAGCACCAAAGTAATACAATACTACATGTTGTACTTTCAACAGACAGACATATCCATAAAGGCGACTAGTAATGTTGATATATTCAGCTTCACCAGTGACGAAGAGGTACCAGCTCCAACATTTCGTGAAACAAGGCAACGTAGAAACCGTTTTTTATTTTAAGAGCATCAACATCAACTACAAATCCTTACAAACTACTCCCTCTGTTACTTTTTAATAGGCCAGTTTCTTTTTTTGAGAAAATTAACGAAATTAAGAGAACTAATTATTGTAAGTGGTCCTCTAGACACTTGTCAATAAAAGAAGTGAAGTGAAATGGTCTCCATGACACTTGTCAGCCAAAGAAATAAGTGAAATGGTCCACATAACACTTGTCATCAAAGGAAGTTAAAAGAAAAGTGGTCCCAGAAAATTAAAGTAACATTTGACTTTCCCAATTAGGAAACTGGCCTGTTTTTTCAAAATATTTATTTATAGAAACGCCTATTAAAAAGTAATGGAGGGAGTATGTGTTATACCACTAGTTGGGTTTCCAACGATATATTGAATCTTTTTATTAAACCCAATTGTACGATACTGGAGATATACATAGAAGAGTGACTCACAAATCTGACCCTAGCACTAGAGGAGTGATTTGTCAACAGAAATTACCTTTGAACCTTCTTTAGACCACCGTGCACCATAACCTTCAGCAACACGTATCTCCAGAACACCGTCGTATGGAGGAACTATATGGATGTTAATCCAACGACAGTTACTTATCAACTGATTTATCACTTCCAATGCTATCTTGTTTTTATTGATATCTGAATACATAGAAGATCAGTCATTACAATAGATAATACCGCTAACTGGATTCATGTGATAACCCTTGGAATAATCATCCTGGTTATGACATCAAACAGAAAACTTCGTCCACCAACTAGCCAACAATGTTGGTGGATAAATACACATATCATCAGTAAGAAAGACATGGAAGAAAGGTACTTGCCATTTCCAACTAAACTACCCCACCATTTGTTGCCACCCCTGTTCACGTGCTTCGCTAAGGCCCTTGCTCCCTCGGTCATGGTGCTTCCTTTAATCTCAAAAAAAGAAAACCACAAATCAAGCAGTTGAAATGTCTCAGGGAAGAAACTTATTTGCTAAGAGGTTAAGATTCTAGTGTGATACAAACAAAGTATGTCTTTACATTCCAATAATCCACAAATACATTGCTGAGTTTACATCTAAAGTAGCAATTTCCACTATTTGTTATATAACTTAACACATTCTACACCAAGATTAGTTAAGACTAAATAACCTTATGTTTGTAACGCATCGGCCACGAGACTGCGCATGGACCCGACATTTCATTCATAAAGTATAGCACCATAAAATTTTGAAATTTCAGATAGCATGAACTCATGATTTGCTCATTAAGATAAGGCATAGTATGTCAACTAGAATTTCATCTCACATGCGGATTCTGAGGCGTCAGAAATGAAGATAGGAGAGCTGATCTTGGCGGAGGAAGAGCATCAGCGATTGTTCCGGTTGTATGCATTAATCCCAATAGGCTACCAAGGCCCTCATAATTCAACCCCTGGCAGATGCAGAATTTTATATTGTTTCAGTATACATTGTTAGTGAGATTGTATCTTACACAACTCAAAAGAGTTAACTATACCATATCTGACAACTCTTTTTAACAAGCAATAGAACTTACAGAGATTATAGCGCCGAGACAAATATAGGGCTGAGGTTTTGGTTTTGAAACACAAATTGCATGGACACCATTGGACTTCTCCTTTTCTTCAGTGTAAAAATTCCTGTATATTTGAACACCTGAAAAAACAGAAATGATTGTTTCTATAATAACAATGTAGGTCAAGAGGTCAACCAGAATCACATGAATCAAGTCATTAACATGGAAAAGAAACAATCAAGGATTCTAAGAGTGATTTATGTTTCACAATTTCGGCCCTGGGCGTTCAGTAAGACGAACATTGGGTAGAATGTTCTATCACAAGCTGTTGTTTCAAATTGGCCTATACAAGAACTATAGTTGGAGATCCCCCTAGACTCAAGTGTCCCGCTAACCTTTATCTATATTAGAACAGAGTGACAGCCGGCTTTAGACATACTTAACGAGTTTCAAATTTATGTGGTACTACCATCTAGGCTTGAAAAGCTTCTGTTTTAAGAAAACTAATTTAATTCATGATATATGGAGTTCTTACCTTCTTCAATTGTATCTACACCAGGAAGAACTTTCTCAAGACTCTCGGTTTTCAACAACTCAGCAAAAGAAGGATGTCGTCTAACATCCTGCTAAATGAAAAATCATTAGGCACCAATAGAATACGAGGTAAGGGTTACTAGTGTATTGAATAGACAGGATCACCTGAACTCCGAGTATAAGACATCTGTTGAAAAGAAGCAAGGAACCTGGTCCGATTCTAGAAATAATAGAGAATAACTGGTGAAGCTTTTTGCATTCCAGAATAGATATTTGACTTAAAAACTTTGAAATTATAGATTTTGTATTCGCATAGCTAAAATAAAAATTATCACGAAGGACAAAGCAAACCAATTTCATTCTTCACTGTAAGGAAGAACCAAAGAAGTAAATCTATTAATAAAACTTCTGCTTTCTCACCTGTTGTAGTCACCCACAGCACACCTCCCTTCAATTGTTTTGCGGCCAACTGTTGACAGCGATGAATTATTAGCTTGGACAAGCACTTCAATTAGAAGAACCAAATGAAAAAAAAAATCTGGAGGAGAAAAGAAACATATTTATCAATAAAAGCTAATACTGAAACAGGAAAGTGACTCGTACCTCTTAGTTGGGTAAAGAAAGGTTCTTGCACATCAATTTCATAATCTACATCTTTCAACATCTGATTGAATACAAGGGTCTCATAAATTTACATCTTCCATGCATAAACTTTGATGAAGCATAAATCTTATAATGTAAAAACGAAACCATTAGGATTCACTTACCTTTACCAATTCCATTCCCTTATCTCGAATAATCTTACTCCACTCTTCTTCTTTCTGCTTCAATGATTCATCTTCCTTGATCAACATCACATCATTAGACTCTTTCACAAACTTTCCAGTAGTTATACACTGGAGCAAATCTGATGCTAGACGCTTATACAAAGGATACACCGGAATTCCTTCAGAAGTATCACATACATTTCAAAGACTAGGAAAACCAGACATTCAATCTTGCCAGTCTACATCACAGAATGGGATGGCCAAACGATCCAAAATTCCTCCTTTTGAAAATCATAATTATTTTTTTTTGCAATTTAGCAAAAACTTCTCTATTGAACAAAGCGTTATCTGCATTCTAACAAGTTAGGGTTCTCAATTCCCCCCCCCCACCCCAAAAAAAAAAAAAAAAACTCAGATTTAGTATATGTACCCATTACAAGTTCAAAATTTAATTTTGTGGTCAAACAAAGTCAATCAATTTACACAAAATTCAACTTTCAAATAATGAAACTAAATTATTGATTAGAACAAACCTGATGAACGATCGGAACTGGGATCCAGTTGGGCATCATCAAGTTTGAGTAGATGAGAACAGTATTGTTTTGATAAGCCTAAATTGATTTCAAGGGTTTCATTGATAGAAGATAAGAGAGTGAATCTCAGTAGTTGTTCTAAATAGTCTTCAGTTAGTTCAACTACTGTCGAGGCTTTTGGAGAAGAAGAAGAAGAATCCATCGCCGGTATTCTCTGAGTACTGTTTTTGGTTGGGAAAATATTTTACAACTGCATCTTCTGTATTTGGTGCGAATAAAGTAATAAAGGGTTAAGGCTCACCGCACGCGAATAAATGGTGATTAAGCATGTGGCTTGTTTTTATCGGGGACAGGTTTAGTGAGGGCCGATTACACACAAAACAGCATCAGCAGCTGTGCTCCGTCAATGTAACGTCAGCTAGAAAATTTTATAGATGCAGTTTAGTGTTTATCCGGGATAAATTATCCCACCAAAATAATCAACAACAGCTCTTTGTTCTTGAAATTTTTCACTCAATTTGTTACTTTGTTCATCAGTCTGTGCAACTATCTTACTTGTTCTAGTACCGGAAACAGTATTAGAAGCAAGAAAAAGTGCAATTACATTCAAATTAACCACCATACCATTAAACATACTACCAGTTCTTCTGCCATAATTACAAACCAAGAAACACAGACCTTTCATCAAAATAAACACCGAAATATTCAACTTACTAAGAATACTAAAACTCTAGAAGAAGTTATGTTTGTCACTACCATCACCAACATTTTTTCAACATCAACATGGGAACTTAGAAACAACATAAAAAAAACCAGCAAAAAAGAGAAAAACCACAAACCAAGACCTACCATTGCCCATCAGAAGTTTAAGAGAACTGGAAGCAAACATCGAGAAACCCATTTTGTTAAATCCTTGCTTATCATCTTCAGACTTTTTTCAAATTCTGAAAATTTGGCTGCATTCGACGCTCCAGAAGAGGACCTTAATAGTCCCCATCATCATAACTCCAATCCTCATCTTCCTCATACCTCTCGCTACAGCTGCTTCCTGATGACGCGGGAGAAGGATCAATATCTCCAAATGACGATTTCTCTTCATCACTTCTCTCTTCATCTTTGTCCTTACTTGGATTTATTTTCATAATACTCACGTGAATATCTCAAATCTGATGGTTCCCATAAAGCAAGGATACGAAAGTGACATCCCATATGATAAACCTCCCCCAAAACAATCTTTGCAGTACAACAACAACTACCTTACACCAAATTTCTCCTGAAATCTTTCCAGTTAATAGTCAACAGTTTTCTCATTCCTTTTTTAAGGTTCAAATACATAAACAAATAAACCCCTCTTGCCTTTTCTTCATTCATATTGTCTGTGATCAATATCAGTACAATACCAATAAGAGATTCTTTTCTCTACAACTGTATTTTATATTAGTTACTTGGAACACTGATCTCAATCAAACCATATTCATATATATCCAACTCTCTTACCTGATGGAAATCCCAAACTCAACAGAGAACACTCAAAACTTGGACCAAGATATTCAAACCCTTTTTGCTCAAATGGATGAGAAATTAACCTTACCATCTACCCTTGCTGAACCAGTTTTCAATGATAAGAAAGTTTTTCTAGCAGAATCTGATAGTAATTGGAAATGGTGTATGGTGGGATATTTATGCTGTGAAACTCTGGTTCCTACATCCTCAATCCAGTTCTACATATGCAATAATTGTCCCTTAGCTCAACCCCCCATTGTCACTACATTCAGTGGTTTGGGTAACAAAGTTCTCATTAGTTTCTTAGATGAAGATGATTTCAACATAATCAATTCTCAGAGACCATGCATGGTTCGTTTGTGGTTATCTAATGGTATTAAAAGTGGTTCCAACTGAAGGATGGCCAGCAAATCATCAACTCCATTTTGATGAAGAAATAATGTGATTTATTCTATGCAACATTCCAAATGAGTGTACAGAATTTGAAGATCTCCAGAAACTCACCTTCAAAATGGGTGAACTCATTGAAGCTCAAGATCCTTTAGGCAATCATCCTCTAAAGAAGAATGTCACGGTGTGCCTCAGAATTCCAGTACATAAAATTTTACCAGTGGGCATTCCCCTCTTTACTAGTGGTAGAACTCAACCATTTCTGATTGAATGTAGATACATTAAGGTTCCAAGATATTTCTGCACTTCTTGCCGTGTGCTCGATCATAAAGATCAAAATTGTCCATCTTGGAAATTAAAGCAGAAAAAGATTAAAGAAATTGCAGCTTCTAGCAGCAAGTATGTTCTCCCTAATGTTTCAAGACTAATGATGCCTTCTCCAATGGTAACTAAGCAAGTAGATTCCTCCTCTACTGCTATGACAGATACCATCATGCAACGAACTGAAGTTGTACCAGATACTCAAATTGATTCACCTGCTATCAACATATGCAATAAAGGAAAAGCTAAGTATATTGAACAGAGAATGGAGAATACCACTCAAAAGGGTTTGTCGAACACTTTTCAGATGGGTCCATTTGTCAACATACCCCACCACTCTGAAGATCTTTGATGTTGGTCATGTTCAACAACAATCGACTCAACTGGAAAACGACCTATCAATTATCTTCAAAAAGGTCACTACTCAAAATATACTGTTGAAGCTTCTATTTCTGGTTCCGAGCCAACTCCTAATGGACCGATTCGCACTACCAACTTTTCAAGAAGATTCAAGAATGCTGCAGTCCCAAATACCAAACCATTGGTCACTAGAGGAGATCTAAACTCTACTGAGCATGATGCTCTAGCAAATCTCAAAAGAAAAATCAATCCTAGGACTGATTTGAGGAAACATACAAGAGCTAACTCTAGTTTGGCTAGTATAGTGGTTATTCCTGAAGAACATGACACTACTGATCCCGATTATGCTCAACTGTGTCTTCCGATTACTGAATTAGGGGATTTACCTGCTATTGATGTTTCTACATGTTCTTTCAATACCCAACCAGTGATTAATTCTTATGGGAGCTATAATGTACCTGCTGACAATTCCCCAAACAACAATGGTGTCATCAATAATTCTCTTTTCAATGCTGCTACTTCTAGTCTCGATTCTTTCCAAAATGATTCTCAAAGTGGTGATGACACCAGTGCCTCTCTTGGTGGTGGATATGACTCTACCACTCAGGCAAACCATCCTCACCCAACCCCTTTAATTGATACTGCAAATAATACCATAAATCATTCCCTGTCAATAATATCAATCTGATTGCTTGGAATATTAGAGATTTTGGAAAAAATTCTGCTAATAAGGAACTTAGTTTACTATGTAGGAATGTCAACCCTGACATCATTTTTCTCTTTGAAACCAAAATGAACAAAGATATGGCTGCTCGAAAGTTAAGAAACATGGGATTTCCTTGTACTTTTAACATCCCTAGTGTTGGTAGAAGTGGTGGTCTTGCTCTTTCTTGGAAAAAGGAAGTTCATCTCAACATTGTTTCATCCAGTATGAGGGGCATCTATGTTACATCCACTGACATCATCCATTCTAAGACCTGTCATATTCATTTCATGTATGGTGAACCCAATAGTAGTCTAAGACAAACATTTTGGGAACAACAATGTCAACAGACTAATGCCCCCTTAGATGAACCTGTTTTCTTTATAGGAGATTTTAATGCTCTCTTAGAAACTGAAGATAAAAATGGAGGTCTAGAAGTTGATGATCCTGATTTTGAAAACCTTAGAAATTTTTGTTCTGTCTTTAATCTGCATGATCCTGGCTTCTCTGGACCTAGGTTTACTTGGTCCAACATGCAACAAGGTCCTGATTTAATTCTTTAAAGATTAGATAGATGTATTATAAACAAAACTGTTGAAGATCTTTGTTCTAAACTTTGTGTCAACAATCTCCCCAGGGACTCTTCTGATCATTGCCCAATGCATATAGGTTTTAATTATGAGGATATCTGTATGCCTAAACCTTTTCATTTTATAGCTATGTGGATTGAGGATCCTACCTGCAGAGACATTATTGCTAATTCTTGGTCTGTAATGTGGTAGGCTCCCTTGCCTACAAGCTCAAATCTAAACTTTTAAGTACTAAGAAAGGTCTAAGAGATTGGAATAAGTCTTCTTTTGGTAATATTCAAACCAATATATCTACCATTAAGAAAGACTTAGCTGATCTCTAACTCTCTAACCCAACTGATACCAGTAATACTTCTAGACTCAAATCTAGACTTGAGTACCTTTGTAATTTAGAAGAATTATATTGGAAATACAAATCTAGGGAGGTTTGGCTCTTGGGAGGTGACATAAATTCACCCTATTTCCATAAAGTAACTCTCTTTACAAGAAAAAGAAATGCCATTAGCAGGATTAAGAACTCCTTGAATACTATTCTAACTGATAGAGATAGTATTGGAAATTCTTTCATATATTACTTCAAAAGTCTTTATTCCTCCCATCCTCACCAATTTCAAGATGAAATTCTTGCTGATCTTCCTGTTAAATTTTCTGATGAGGATAACACATTCTTAAATGTGCCTTTTTCTCCAGAGGAAATTAAGAATGTTGTTTTTCCAAATGAGGGGGGAAAAGGCTCCTGGTCTTGATGGCTTTACAAGCCTTTTTTTATCAAAAGCACTGGGATATTGTGGGAGATGTTGTCATTGATATGACACAAACCTGCTTCAGAACAGGTCATATTGTTAAGTTCTTTAACCATACCAATATTTCTCTTATTCCCAAAGTCCCTCTTGCTGAACTGGTTACTCAATACAAACCAATAGGACTCTGTAACTTTATTTAGAGAATTCTTTCAAAAACTTTGGCAAATAGACTTAAACTCTTTATGAACAATATAACTTCCCAAAATCAAAGTGCCTTTATTCCTAAGAGGAGGATTTCTGATAATATTTTGCTAGCCAATGAGGCCATATATGTTGTCAATCGTAATGATAAAGTTGAGGGCATAGCTACCATCAAACTTGAAATGTCTGAGGCTTATGACAAGCTTGAATGAGATTTTCTAGAAAAGTTTTTAACTAAAATGGGTCTGTCTAACCACTGGGTTAAACTCATAAACCAGTGTGTTTCTACTGTGTCTTATTCTGTCCTTCTTAATGGTATCCATACTGGGGTTTTCCAACCTTGAAGAGGGATAAGACAGGGAGATCTTTCTCCCTATCTTTACATCATCCGCTCTGAAGCTCTATGTGCTTACATTGATAATCTCCATAAGGGGTATTTTAGAAGGCATCAAAGTCTGTAAAGATTCCCCTGAAATGACTCATCTTTTGTTTGCTGATGATTCTCTCCTGTTTTCTAAAGCTACTTCTGGAAAATTTCAAGTCATAAAAGATTATCTTCAAAAGTATTGCCTGGCCTCTGGGACAGAAATAAATTTTGAAAACTCTGGTATTTTGTTTAGTAGGAAGATTCCTGAGCATTGAAAAGCTCTTTTGGCTAATATTTTAGACATTCAGAGCAGGGATTTAGGAGAAAAATATCTTGGCACTCCTACTGTGTTCCAAACATCTAAAATCCGGACCCATATGAGTATTCTCCAAGATGTTGATGTCAGGATTTCTATCTGGCTTCATAAGCTCTTATCCCAAGATGCTAGAACTACTCTAATCAAACACATTGGCCAAGCTATCCCCCTTTTTCAAATGAGAGCCTTTCTTATTCCTAGGCATCTTTGTAAACAAATGGATTCTCACCCCTGCAATTCTGGTGGGGTGAAACTTTAGATCCAAAAGATAGAAAGTTGCATCTGCTTGGCTGGGACATTTTATGCTCTCCCAAAGCTGAAGGTGGCCTGGGTTTTAGGAAGGCTAAATTAAATAATCTGGCTATGCTTGCAAGGAATGTCTGGAGAATCTTGGAAAATCCTAATTGCTTACTAGACACTGTCCTTAAGGATAGATACTTTCCTAGAACGGATTTCTTGAATGCCAAGTGCAGTTGCAAGTGCTCTTGGACTTGGAAGTGTCTGCATGCCATAAAGGAACTAATCAAACCTTTCATTTCTTGGATAGTTGGGATGGTCAATTCATTAACCCATGGTGTGAAAAATGGATACCTACTTTGGGTTCTGCCACACCCAACCCTCTTGTTTCCCCTGATCCTAGTATTAAAGTTACTTATTTTATTGATTCCCAAACCAGAAGTTAGGATGTGTCTATACTTAACACCCACTTTGATAATACTTATGTCCAGAAGATTATCACAATTCCCTTAAGCCAGCTTTGCACTCCTGATAGGTGGACTTGGGATCTTTCAAAGAATGACAAGTTTTCTTCTAAATCTGCCTACTTGGGACTCAGAGGCCCTAGGCCTTCCCCTTGTAAAAACCTTTGGAAGCGTATTTGGAAAGTAAGAGTTCCTTACAGAATTCAAGTTTTTTTTTGTGGAGAGAAGCAAGAAATGTTTTTCCCTCCAGAACTATCCTTCACACTAGAATGCCTATGCATAGTGTGGATTGTCCTAGGTGTTCTAGTCCTCAGGAAAATATTATGCATGCTATGATCACTTTTCCCTTTGCTAGCAGAGTCTGGTTCATCTCTGACTTCAACATAAACACTCAATTTTTTCAAAATAAGTCTTTTATTGATTGGCTTCTTTTCTGGTTAATATATCCTCAATCCAAACTCCCTAAGGATGACCAAAGTCTTTTTGTGGCTATTTTATGGTTTCTTTGGACCAGTAAAAACAATTTCATCTTCCAAAACATTAAGGAAAACCATACTACTGTCCTAGCTAGAGCCAGAGCTATGCTCGTCACTAGGAAAACTAGTATGACTATCTCTACTACCACGTCTGTCAGTATTTGTGATAAATGGATGCCCCCCTCTTTTGGCTGGATTAAATGCCATACTGATGGCGCCTGTGATGATATTTCTGGAGCAAATGGTGCAGGGTATGTGATGCGAGACTTCTCAAGAAAAGCAACCTTTTGTGCATCCTTAGTCTTTGAAGTACATTCCGCTGAAGAAGCTGAAGCAAGAGCCATCTGGGCAGTACTGAAGAAAGCTTTGGAGCAATAGTTAACTCACATCATCATAGAAAGTGATGCAAAATCCCTCATCGACCAATTTTCAGCTGGGAACTTTGATGGGGATTCGCGAACGGATGCTATCTTTAAATACATTCTCTTATTCTCTTATAAGTTAACTTCCTGTATTTTTAGTTTCCAACCTCGTTATTGTAACTCCGTAGCTCATGAGATCGCTCTGTGGGCAAAGAAAAACAATTCTACCATGTACTGGTCTACCCCTCCTGTTTGGATTCTTCGACCAGTCGAGAAGGACCATATTAGCCTTTCTGAAGGCCTTTGCTTATAAGAAAAAATAAAATAAATAAATAAATAGGTTTAGTGGTGGAGCCCAACGTAGCATTATTGGTTTGAGATCCAATTTTCAGAGCTCAAGGTTTAGGGGTCCAAGGGTTTATTATTCTTTTTCCTTCAAATTAATTCTTTCTATAAAGAATTAAAGAAAAAAAAAATTATTATTGTTATTATTTTAAAAAAATATGCCCTGAATTGTCCAAGAGAAATTTTTTTCTTTTAAACAAACTACCCACTAACTTTTATAATTTATTTTCTTATGAGTAGTTTTCTACCGTTACTTCTCTCAATATAAATCAAAAAATGAAGAATAAAATAATAATACTAAAAAATTTAAAATAAAAAATAATTAAAAATGAAAAGAATAATTTATTTCCTTGTAAAAACTTTTGCTTTTCATCAAATAAGTTTTAGTTATATATAAAAAAAAAACAATTAAAAATAAAACTTGAACCATAAGGGCCTGAGCGTTGAAAACTAAACCTTAAATCCTGAAAATTGAACCTTGAACACTAAATTCCGGGTGTATATATTATTATTTTTTTGCACATGATATCCCACACATATGACATAACTTGGTTGGATGGTAAAGGTGACGAAATGGAACATTTTTCCAACTTGTTCACAATATGACATTTCTCCAATATTGCCTTTGATTTTGAGGCATTTTTCCAATATTTTTTCGTATCATTTCGTAACACCAGTTTATTATCTAGCTCAAGAAAAAGAAATTTGGATTTACTTAATGTAATTCTCAACCATGATGCAATTTTCCACCAAGGACGGACCTATAAGAGGTCAAACCTGAGTTTTAGCCTAGGTAGCCCTCCCAGACTACCAACCTATTTCCCTTTTTTGATTTTTATATTTTCTTTTTTCAGTCAATCAATAAATTTTTTATTTATCAAAATCAAAATCATGATTACATGATCGCTTACAAGAATAACAAAAACATCAAAATACAAGATAATCAAAACCCTAATACAAATGAAGACATCAACTGCAAGTAAATCACAAACAGAAGGAGCTGCAAAGATATCCAACTTTTGTAAATATAGTAGGGAAGTATGACCAATCGGTCAAGCGACCTAGTAATAATGCGCAATAGTTGTGCATCATGGGAAACATTGCCAATGCCAGAAATGTGGTGGCGCATTTAGAGTTGCAACTAGGCCAAGGCACGGGCCAAACAGGGTTTGGACATGGCCAATGATACGAGATTAACATCAAGTGGTTCCTAAAGAGTTTGACACATAACCTGTATGCATGTGGCGTGCATGGATGCAAGCAAGACTTGCATAAGCACACATCCATCATTGGAAGAATGATGCACATCGGTGATACCTGGACTTTGGCTGGTGAAAGCTATCATGGTGCAACAAGGCTACATGACATGTGCCAGGCACATGGTCTTGACGGTTACAAGTTGTTTACACGGGTTGGTGATTACTTTATGCTTTCTAAAAGGCGTAATTGCCTGTTTGGCTTTAGGATAGTAGTTGGGCAAGTTGGCACGGTTGACCAACTTCCTTGTGTAAAGTAAATTTGTCACTGCTAGCCAGTTACTTGTCTATAGATTTTGTAAGGCTATATAATATTGATCTTGTGATGGGTTGGGTGTCCAGAACAAGAAGAGTTTTTGCAACCTTAAGTGTGCAGTAATAATAAGGCTTCAGTCAAGATTAAATCTAAGATTTGTTAGTTCATTTGTTCCTTTGTTTTGGCTTACTGTTTTATGCATCAAGCGGAGTGTGTGTACTAATTTGAAGAGTTAAAGATTAATTTGTGAGCAGAACCTCTATTTAGTAAGGGCAGAATAGAGTTTTGGCCAAAAAGTAAAGAAACTAGGTGCGAGTTGGCTGAACTGTGCTGTGAAGCACAATGCCATTATCAAGGTTGGTTGTTGCATTTGAATAGTTTGAGCCTGTGATAGGAAGGATGATGGTATATTCCACAATCGATTTTGACCATTTAATCTGATTTTCTTCTTCTTCAATAAGATATGTTCCTAAAAGAAAGGAGTAACTTGCCCAAAATCTTGTAGATCCAAACAAACCTGGATGCACCAAATTTCTAAGATTGAATATGGATTCAAGGCAATACCGTGTTGAATAGTCGATGTTCTTGAACCGATAAATAAAAGATCGCAAACTAGCGATCAAGGTTTGATTAAATCGTCCTCAAAGAGAAAAGAAACTCGTCCAAAATGGCGAAGTAAAATCGCTCCAAATAGCGAAGAAATATGTCAAAAGACATCAAAAAGAAACTAACTTTATTCAGTTAAAAATTAGAAAGAAAAGAAATCTTACTGAAATCTGGTCCAAAAATAACAAAATCTGAGCATGAGAAAAATTGAATCTAAGTTTTCTTTTTTCTTTTTTCTAAGAGAGAAGACGAGAGTGTTCTAAGTTCCTTACGTGTTCTATGCCAAAATGCTCTTTTTCCTAGCTATTTTTTTCTAGCGCATTTTATTTTTCTTCTTTCATGTGACCACTTGCTCCGATCTTATTGTACATATATTTTTTTCTCTGCAGTAAAATCTCTCTCTATTCTTCCGAACAATAACAAGATTACGTTTTTACAAGTTATTTTTTTGGAAGTTAAGTTGGCAATAGAGTTTCAAGATGACTTCCATAAACAAAAAGAATAATATCTTTTGAATTTGAGTTTTTTTTGTTTTGTTTGGTTTTTTTGCTATGAACTTTAGTTCCTCCGGGGAAGCGAAATGTTTTTACTTTTGGCATCCAAACGTACTATAAAGTGTAAGCACCACTTGTTAACTCTTTGTTACGACAAATTCTATCTTTGACGGTCAATGCTTATTAAAAAAGAACAACACGTAAAATGAACATCATACCTCAGCAAGTTAATATAAATGTTGGTATTAGCTAATCAATGGAGTAACATAACTTTTCGAAGAGATCCAACTGTTGTTGAAACAAAGTTATGCAGACATCTACACCTCCATCACCACTAAAAAAAGGAAGCAAGTATATAACACCCTCCCAATCATAACACAAAGGCATGAAAATACAAGGTTTGCCAACCCCGAAATCAACCTCACCAAATGGGAATCCAAGCCAACAATCAACTTCCAAATTTGGCCACCAAGACGGCACAAACACCTTTTTTTGAGGTATCAAATCCTGCTCCTGTATGTCGTAATTAGCAAAGTCGATATAAGATTTGAAGTAATCATCATTCACCTTAGCCACTGCTTCATGTATTATCTTTGCAGTGCCACTCAATGGTTCATCCGAGATATCCTTTGCTTGAGCTTCAGGGTTAGCCCAGAGCACTAAATTACCAAAGAACTCGTCAGGTACACGTGGCTTCATCCTTCTTCGGCCGTTCACCGTTATCCGCATCTCAGTTTTCTGAAATTCAGCAAGTTCTCGAACCTTTGTAATGGTTATCCATAAATGAGCAGCTAAGCTTACGAAGGTGCTATAAGGTCTTTGCTCGCCATTCGCAATACCTGACAGTGAACTAGAAGCTTGACTCTTGATCTTGGCTATAAACTCGGGTTTGAAATGAACCTTATGTTGAATCACATCATCCCCTGAAAATGGAGGTTTAAGGATTTGTTGAATGATATCTCTCTTTCTGATCTCAGTAGTCATATGATCAAACTTGACACCAGAAGGAACACGAGGAGAAAAAATGTTTCGGTCATGTGAAGGACATGGATGGATATCAACTCCGCGGCAAGCTTGGCCCCAAGCAACCATGAAAGGACTCACAAACAAACCATCAGCAACCATATGGTTTGATGAAAAACTAATAACTACTGAACCACAAGTGAATCTGGTGAGCTGAACTAGAGCCAACGCTTCAATACCTATATAGCTTGGGTTAAAGCTTGATAATGTGGATCTTTTGAAGGGCATAGCCTCATCGAGAGTGCAATCAGCTGATGCTTCAATGAACCTCATACCTTCATCATTGAGCAGAATCACACGCCGACCACCGTCGTCTGTGCCGAACCTTCCGGCCCATTCTCGATACTCCGTTAAAACCTTCCGGAGACCTTGTTCTAGCACTCTGTTTGATGGGTTTGGTGGTCTATAAGCGTATAGTATTGATACATGCTCGTCTTCTGCTAACTTATCGAAGACAGTAAGAGGAACAAACTGGTTATTAGTGAGATTCGATGGCTGATGATATTGATCTTCATCACTTGAATCATCGTAAATTGGTCTAATAAGCTTTTAACTGACTTGATCAACTTTGATAATGGTGTTGGTACTCATGACTGAAAAATATTTGATAATGTGAGATTTAATTGTTGATGATATTGATTTTCATGGATGAAAACTTGAATCTTATACAGTGTCAAAGACCTTGCAGCAGGCCCAAAATTGGATCTAGCTAGAGTACATAAGTAGTTCTTATATAATTTGTTTAGTTTTTTCGGATACATGCAAGAAATGGCCGGGACCTTGGTATTTAGTAGAACACGTGCACATTTTACTGGGTTTAAGATGGCGCACATGCATGTCCTTGTAGATAATATATTTCAGTGGACATTATCCGTGTTCTTATATACTGTCTCCGTCCCTAATTCGATGACCTAGTTAAAATTTATTAGTAAATTTAGAAATGATTTATATATCTCAAACTATACAACCGATTTTCGTAAACTTTGTATCATCGGAAAGAATTTTAAAACACCTATCTAATGAATATAAATATGGCTATCAAATTTTACATATTTTTTATAATAATACTAATCTATCACTCCACTTATTTATGATATAGGTCATCTAATTTGGGACGGAGGAAGTATATTTTTGGATCCTCACGCGGGTGTAAAATGCAACGCATGTGCACACTACTGTCCCTGAATTAAACCTAGAATGATCTGCACCTAATCATCTAATTATTAATAACCACTACACTGTATTTTTTGGTATCGTAAGCAACATGAGATGAGACATATTTTCAATAGATTTCGAAGCTGTCAACTACCTAATAACCGCGTCTCTAATTGCTAACGGATCAATTTGAGATATTCTTAACTGAGGCAGTTTCCCAGATTCCACTTCTCCAAAAATCTGCATGTCTGGTAACTTGACAATTGAAACATGGTTCCACAAATCTCGATTTCTTTCGCATTTACAAGTAACTTGACAATTCAATCACTAAAGTCCATAGAACAAAAAGTAGCTTCAAACCTATCGGGAGGTGAAACAACAGAGAAGTGAACCTTTTCATTGATGGAAATTCAAGTTTCCTTGTAACGAGCTTAAAATCGAAAATTAGAAAATATAAAAAAAACTATAAATATACCATACAAGTACAATACTAAAAAATCAAAAATGGGATGAGAAAAACGGGAGACTTAAGGTAACAAAACGTATACAAGCGTGAACATGCGCAAAAACAATATTTATCAATACAAAATCAACTAATATTGGTGCTTAATATCGATAAAATATGGAGAAAACTTCAAAAAACATGTAACAAACATTACTTAAAAGACTCACTAGTCTTGTACTGTAGAGTTCATATTAATATTTTGATACAATTAATTAACAAGATTTTGATGCTTCAAAATATTTGAGTGCGCAACAAACAAGACATACTTAGATCACACAATCAAACAACATGGAATTGATGTTTAAAGCAAATCGCAAGTGGCAAAGTCCTGAATCGATGATAAAATTAATACTCCTTCCGTTTATGAAAAAAAGAAGTTATTATCACCTTTTTAATTGACATAATTTTATGCTAAAATGAGAAAATAATAGTTCACTTTTTATTTTATTTTATTTTGCAAGATACGCAAATGGTATCACTTATTATTGGACAGGGACGCACCAAAAACGCTGACCAATTGTGGACCAATCCCCTTGACCATTGAAATTTACAGGGATGGGATTTTATGATTTGAGTGGGGCCTGAAAAATTGATTTGAATGGTTGAATTTCATTAGTCCACCTTTAGCTTTTTCACTTATTATTAAAGGACTCCATCCTCCGTAACTATTACCAAAGGGCTACCACTTAGAGAGGGCAACCACGCCAGGGGCTGTCATAGAGGATTTGTTTAAAGATTTTATGACTTCTTTTTTGTCATTTTGCTAAGTTGACCGCTATAACACAAGTACACAACCACTGTTTAACTACCTCCACGTTTCATCTCCGCTTTCTAATTTTGTTGGAGGCTAACATTTGAAATAATCGAATTCATTTGATTTTGGTGTATGGATTGGAATTTAAGGTTTCCTCAAGGGTGATGAAGAGGGGGAATTCAATAAAAACAAAAAGGTATACCTTTTTCTGTTTAAAGTTTGAATCTTAATTTTCTATGGATATTAGCAATGAAGCTAGCGTTAATCGATTTTTGATCGGATCATCATCGATATTAAGTCGAACAATTGCTTTTAGAATATTATTGAGTTCAATTACACAATTAAACCAGAGAATTTACTGTATTTAATTGAAAACAAGCTCCTAATGATGAATGGTGCCACCTCTAATCGCTGCTTTGATGTGCTGAGATCAGCACTAAGAGGGGAATGGGATTCCATCATAAGATTTTATACCTTGCACCAAATATCTAATATTGATATCGAAGATGATAACAACAGCAACGTTCTAGTTAGCAGTCTTTCAGGGGACACCATTCTTCACATATGTGCACTATGCCGCCGAACCGATATTATGAAACAGCTGTTGAGTATAATGCCTGCAGCAAAAAGGTTATTGTCAGTGACTAATAGGAAGGGGAATACAGTGTTACATGAGGCAGCCAGGACCGGAATTGTGGAGATGGCTAAGTTAATCTTAAAGAAAGAAATAAACGGAGGAGATCAAGTGCTGATATCAGTTCGGAACTTAAATGGGGAGACACCTATATACTGGGCAGCAATGTATGGACATAGAGATATGCTGTTGTTTCTAAATGCAACTGCTAGTAGCATAGAAATGATCAGAAGCACATCCACCTCAATGGCTGATGACCCTTTAATAACGAGGACTGATGGCTCAACAATTCTTCACGCTGCTGTTCTTGCAGGATCTTATGGTAACAAACAATGTTCATATAGGTGTGCTTGGTACCAGGTTTTGCATAGTGCAATAGACCTTGTTAAGAATATTTGAACCCTTTGGCCATTTTCTTTTGTCTCTTTGAATTTAACAAAGAGAACTCTAATGCGTCCTGCTGTAGTGCTGGGTATTGATTTGTACCCTGACCCTGTGAACATCTGTAGAATCCACAGCTACTTTCGCCAGTAGTAACCAGATTGTTTCTCGTTATACTTTTTACTTTTATATCAGTTCATATATCTATCTGCCTATAAAAAAAAAAACAGATGTAGCACTGGAGATTATGGAGATTTACCCAGACCTCGCTTCTAGCAGCAATGGGGATGGCGCCATGGCCTCTCATATGTTAGCACTGTCACCTTCTTCTTTTAAGAGTGGAACTGTGTATTCTCAACAGTACCTTGGGGCCTCAGTATTTGTTTTGGCCATAAAGGTTGCAAATATTATATACACATGTAAGTCCCATTTTGTTTGAGATTTTTAGTTTTGCCTACAAATGCCTCAGTTTATCTATCATCTAACAATGGTCAAACACCATTTCTATCTTTACTTCTTTTTTCAGGTATCCCAATCGAGAGTTATGGGACACAAAAAACATTACAACCAGATTTCTCACTCAAGGAAACAATCAAGCATTACTTCAGATGGTTATGTAGAGGTAGAAATTATGTTAATAACCGCTAACGTTCCAATTCTTAATTAGCATAAACATGCACCATTTAAGACTGTTGATATTTGCATCCTTGAAAGTGGTCCTTATAAGCTTTGCATTCTCATGAATCTAATCCATTGTTTCTGAAACATGAAATAAAGAATCTTCAAACCAACGGTTATTCACTTAGACCTTTTAGTATTTCCAATTGAGAGCACAATGATTTATTATCTATCCTGATGTAATGCAGTTTTTAGGCATTTGCCTGTCATCAAACTCATTTACAATGCAAAACTGAAGCACTCTTATGCAATAGAACTCCTGAGGAAATTACTTGAAAAAGATTATGGTCAATGGACCATGAGTTATGACCACCCTCCCTTCGAGTACCAACATTCGTTGGCAATAAGAAAAAGGATAACTAACAAAGTTAGAGAGAGACCAATTATCTTGGCAACTAAGTTGGGTATCATAGAGATGGTTAAAGAAATAATTGAAGCATATCCAGAGTCAATTGAACTTACCGATGAAAAAGCTGGAAGAAATTTGTTGCATTTAGCGGCGGAATACAGACATGAGTCCATAATAGAATTCTTGAAGTCATCATCATCTAATTCAAAGAGGAACTTGGACATGTTAGTGGTGGGAATTGATAGAGATGGTAATACCCCACTGCATGCTGCTGCCAATCTTGGAAAACATAAACCATGGCACATTCGTGGAGATGCGCAATGGATGCAGTGGGAGTGTGTTTGGTTTCAGGTACGTACCGTGTCTAATGATACAGTTTCCAAGATAAAACCAAGATGCTAATGATAAATACACAGATGTACATGCACGAATAAACACATTGCTCATTATAATTGGGTTATATATGCAGCGTATAAAACGTCTGCTTCCACAACATATGCTAACTATGAAGAATTGCAATAACCAAAATGCTTCCCAAGTATTCACTGAAACTCATCGAGATCTTAGACAGCAAGGCGAGAGATGGTTAAAAGAAGGAGCAGGTAATTGTATGTTGGTATCAGCCCTAATAGCAACTGTGATGTTTGCGTCGGCCTTCACTGTACCTGGAGGATATGACCCACAATCAGGTCGTCCAGTGTTACTCAAAAACCAAGGTTTTGGACCATTTCTTCACTACGTAGCTTTGTCCTTGTTCTTCTCTCTTATATCATTGGCTTTTTCTCTGTCTATCCACGGGCTCCCTTTAACGAACACGACTTCTTTTCCCGATTGCCTTTAAGGGCCGTGCTGGCTAAAACTGCTTTATTCAATTCAGTTACATTCACAGTTTGTGCGTTCTGTCAAACGTTCATGCTGCTTATCACTGGATGGACATACCCTCTGAGCTTGCTTATCTTCGACATTGGATTAGCTTCACTAGGGATTCTCTTCTTTGCTGAAATATAAGTGGACATCATAGTGTGCTTTGTCAGTTACTCGCTCGACATTCTTTTCATTTAGCTGTTAAGTGGCGTTTAAATACTGAATGTTTCACATCTTCAGCTAATATTTTTGTACCACTTTTGTAATTCTTCTTTCCCATGCTTCTCTTTTACTTTTACTGAGACCCTGAGGGTGTAATTTCTGTTTCTCATTAATATTAAAAATATATAATAAGTAACTTGTACGGTGTTCGGACATTTAACGGAAAATAATGGTTTTTTTTTTACTTTTTTTTGAATTATAAACAGATATAGGCCTACTTTTTAACCTGAAAGACAACCATGGGTCTGTTTTTTTCCACTTTGCAAATCTAGGCCTCCATCCATATTTCCATCCAAATCAGTTATTTTTGTCAACTTCTCGGTCAATTCAGTCAACTTCTACTCAGATGAGATGAGTTAATGATGCACACTTTGCCCTTATACCCTTATACATGTGTATGGAGCAGGACGTTTGATCTGAAATTAGTGTAGATATCGGAGATAATCAACGGCTTAGATCAAATGAAATTGAAAGTCGCAACGTGTTGCAAGGTTAAGTATGGATCTCATCTGTGTCAATCTCAATGAAAGTCAACGGCTTAGATTAGACAAAACTAATAGTGGCACGTGTATTTATTTTTTCCACACATCTATAAGAGCACATCTCTATGAGATCCAACGTAATCACCGGCGACACCATCTTATTTAGATGCATGCTCTGATAGATGTGCTCACATTTGCCTTTCTTCTTCATAAGCACCAGCAACACCATCTTCTTCACATAAACACCGGCGACACCATCTTCTTCCGACTCCATTTTCTTCAGATTCAGAGAATGTCTACGCACATCCCTTCAGTTCAGCACCACCCTCACTCATTCCACTACCAGTACAACGACCATCACCACTGTTTCCTTCTTCTTCATCCCCTGTTACATCTTATAATGATAAATACCAAAAATTTTGATCAATTTTTTTATAAGTTTCGATCAAAATTAATGAGTATCTGGAGAAATTAGTGATTATTACTGGATTAGGTATGCATCATTCTTCTATTTCCTACTTAAGCTTCAGTTTTTCTTGAATTTTAGCTAAATTGAAAACTTAGGGTTTCATAAGTTTGGGGATTTTATTGAGTGTTTTAGAAATTTTGTTGAAATATAATAATTGATACTCTAATATGAATTGGGTTTTCTTCCGTTTCGAGTTTTGTCACTCTAATTTGTGTTACCATTGTTTTAAGCAGCAAATTTGGTTGGACTCGGATGGGTTTATGCTGGAGGAAGACTCTAATAGGTTTTGTTGGCCGGAAATTCAATTGGAGTGGTTGTGGTTGTTGTTGAGTTTGTTGTAACAAATGGTTGAGGAATTTGTTGTGGTTTAAACAGATAAAGATGAAACTGCTGCTGGTGGTGATGAATTAATGTGTATGAAAGGAAATAGAGAATTTGTTCCTTCCAAGAAATGAGAAAACAGATGGTGAATGATGTTGATATGGTGGTACAAAAGAAGAGTTAAAGTCTGTGGTTATTGAGTCTCGGAGATTTGAGTTGAAGAGGAATTTGTAATGGACGTTCTTGAAGCTGTAGAAGAATTTATGGATACTGTGGTTTGGTATGAATTCAGGGGTGCAATTGGTGACGGTATTGGATGGAAGTCTTGAGAAGAAGCAGCACAAATGGCTCAAGAATGGTGGTGATGCCGTTGCTGCTAATGCTGAGTAAAACTGGTGGCATGGTTTTTTGTGTTCTTGATTTTGAGCAGGTTTCAAGGAGCTACATAAGTTGGTGATGGAATTGTGGGTTCAGATGCCTACCTTGCCTTAAACAATTTGTGAACTACGAAACTGTTATCAGCGGCATCAAAATCGACAACCACGTCTTCATCTTCAATATTGGCTAACAAATCACTTACAACTTTTGAGTCTATTGATGATCTGGTTTTACCTTCCAAGAAGTCTGTTGGATTGTACGAATGCGCAGTCTATCTCGTAACCTCTCTGTAAATTATGCGCATCTTAAGTTTTCATCCCAAAACTTGTCACTAAGTTCATCGGTGAGAGTTATATCTACTTCAATGTCCTTCGTTGCTGCAATCTCCTCGAGCCGAACACCATAGCATAATAAAGAAACGATGGTTCTTATATCAGCTTCAGATACGTCTTGTCGTTTGTATTTATTGTTTGCTATGAGCGTGTTTCTGAGACTGGTGTTTTGCAGCTATGCCTTGGTCTTTTGCAGTCAGTTAGCTATGGGTGATAAGCTGAGAAGGATAAGGTCTATGAACTCAAAGAACTGAACAGGGAAGTATGGCTGGACTGACTTAACGATGAAACTCAGTGATTGAGACTGAGTTAATGATGAAACACAATGATTTGAGGGCTTAAAAGTATATTTACCCTGTACAAAGGTGGATAACCACGGTTAGCCGTTTTTTCAATAAAACGGTCAAAACCGGTCTAGATTTGAAATGTTCAAAAAAACGGGCTTATGGTTGTAATCCTCAAAAAAAAAAAAAGCATGCCTGTATCTGTTTTTCCCCCTTTTTTTTTTTTTTTTTTTTTGAAGAAAACATATCTTTTATTATATTAATCCTCATGTAAAATGAGACGTTGCATAATACTACGCTGGTTCATCGTAAACCCACCATCTGTTTAAAAAGTTTGAAATTACAAATTGAACTAAGTCATAAGCAATTGAATTAGTGTCTCTAGGAACAACCATAAAACTAACTTCGCTGAAATCCTTGACTCGGTCTTGAATTGAAAGAACAGTGGATCGAATATTCCAAGGAACATCGATCATGTTCTCGGTTATAGCTTTAGGAATCTCTTCAGCATCCCGCTTTTGCATCATCCACTGTTGAGGAGAAGGAATCAAAACAAGAGGCAGCACTTCCCAAATGTCTACCAGCCACAGCTGCTGCAGCACCTTTACAATTGTTGTAAGCAGCATCTACATTAATCTTAATGTAGAACAAAGGATGAGGGAGCCAATGAACTGTGTTTTGCCTCTGTATAGTGGTTGAGGCACAACAATTCAAGGCATGGTGTAAGTCGAACCCCTTAAAATCTTCCAGAGCTTTGCGGATACAAACTGGTACCGAAGGTTGATTACTGTTAAAGATTTTATCATTCCTCATTTTCCATGTATTCCATAAAATGCATGAACCCAGATTTAACATTATGCCTTGATCTGCCTGATTTAACCACAGCTGTATACCATCCATCGGTGAAATACCATCCTGGATATCAATGAATAATGGGCTTTCCTGAAACACAGCTTTTGAGAATTGACAAGTGAATAAAAGATGATGGACTGTTTCTTCTTCTTGTTGACAGAGAGGGCATAGATTCTGAATATGAGAGTTAAATCTTGAAAGATTACTATAAACAGCCAGCCCATTGTGAAGAACCTTCCATATAAAATTATGGATTTTAGGCTGAGTCTTCATCTTTTTCCAGAAAAGTTTCCACGGAAACGATGAGATAGAAGAAGAAGTCGCCACATTATCTGCCAGAAGTTTATTGCATGATTTCGCAGTGAATATTCCTGGTTTTGTTTTTAACCAAATCAGTTTATCCTCTACAGATTCATCTTGGGGAATATAGATAATTAAAATTGCTTCCACCTGATTCTCCGGAAAAAGCTGTACCAAAAGTTCCACATTCCACGCCTTTTGGGTGAAAAGTTCTGAAACCCAGTTAACCTGAACTGTCTTGTCGGTCTAAAACCCGGTATGTTTTGCACCCACGGATCATTCCAAATATGTATAGAATTCCCTGATCCTATAAACCAGCAACAGTTGTTGACGAAGATTTCTCTATCAGAAAGCATATCTTTCCAGGTTTTTGAATCACTTGGTTTTGGATTATAATCCCATAAAGAGACTGACTGTAAATATTTGGAATTGTAAACCTTCACCCATGTTGCATCAGCATTCGTTAAAAAACGCCAGACTAACTTTGAGACCAACGAAACATTTACCTGCTCCATATTCCGTAACCCAAGCCCTCCATCTTCCTTAGCTTTCGCCATCTTTTCCCAGTTAATAAAATGACATTTTCTGGTACTTGTATCATGACCCCACCAAAAGGATCTCTGAACATGAGTTATCTGATTTATTACACCCTTTGGAAGTTTGTTGGTTCCCATCGAATAAATAGGAATAGCAGATAAAACGTTCTTGGAGAGGTTACTTCTTCTGGAAACAAAGTTTCATGGCCAATACTTACTGATTGAGATCCCATTGTTCACATTGTTATGCAGAAGGAAACAAAGTTTCATGGACAATACTTACTGGACCATCGTGTTAAACTTGGCTTTGCTCCGGAAACCATATTTATTAGAGGTTACTTCTTCTGGAACTTGCCAGATTCGGAGCTCCCAAGAAGAGCATTTCTCAACTTGTGGAAGGATCTTATGGATGCACGTTCCAACGGTTGATGACAGTACTGGTGCTCCCCGTTGGATGGCTTTCATTGAGTTTTTTTCTTCCTGATGGTTTCACCAAAGCTCTTGCAATGAATGGGCATAAACTTGGTGATTTCCCGTTGATGGGGCTTTTAGTTCCACTTGAAGAACTGTTACGGAACCATGTCCACTAGCAGCAAAGGAAATGTGATCTTCTTTCCGAAGAATTGGCTTCTTCTTCCTTTTTTTTTTGGATGGAGAATCTAGAAATTTAATGGATAGCAATTTTGAAAATAAAATGTGCAGTAACTTCTAATTTTGGCGTATTCTGCAAGATTAAATTAAACTAACTCAAAAAAGAACTAAAAGAATTCTTTGGTTTTATCTTTTTCCACATTCACCATATCTGTAACTTAATAGTCTCAGTATAGCAGTATAGATATGAGTTTTCTTCACATTGGGTTTATTGCGCTTGAAAATCTCAACAGCGGAGCTGCTACAACTATTTCAAATTTTCTATCATCTACCAATAATCTGAAAAGCTCGTTACATTCGCTACACAAAGCTTCCCACCCTAGAACACATAAATGACTGCACCCAAGTTCCAAATTCTTGCAATTCCAAACGATAGCTTGCCATCCTTCTAGCGCTACCTTTTCACATTTCGATAAGATCAGTTCCTTTAATAAAGGACAACTTTTTGAAGTCGTCATAACTGCTTCAGAATTTATACATTCTTTTCCGAACAAGTCACAGGGTTTCAGACATTCAATCCCACCACACAATTGTATTAATTCCCTCAGCTTTAAGTTTGCACCCATGTGCTCCAACATAGGTTAAGGTCTTTGCACACTCAAGAAAGCCAATACCCGTTATTTTGCTGCATGAGGAAATACAAAGTGAACCTATTTGTCGACAGTTTTTCTAAGAGAAAAATTATTCCGGAATCAGTAATCGAGTGACAACCTGTGAGTCTAACCTTCTTTAGGGACGAAAAACATTTTCCCAGAGCCTCTAAACCCTTATCAGTAATATGAGAAGCTCTCAATCTTATAAATGTCAAATGAGGGAACCAAGAAAACATTGAAGACAATTCTATTTCTGAATTCTCATAGCAGTAATCTAAGTACAGATGTTGAACTTTGGATTCAAAGAATAGTTGCTTTGATGTAAGAAAATCAGTTATCTTAGGGATACAACTTACTAGATTCAAACATTTAAGATTTGGGAATCGACTCAACAACTTAAAAAAGACTAATCCTTGCATCCTTATCACGATTACGAAACCATAATGAATCACGATTGTTGTTCTGAATACAAAGCCATTGATGACAAGTTAATCCAAAGGAATTACGGTCCTCTCTATTTTTGAAACACTTAAATATAAGGTTTAGACAGTCACAAGGGAGGTTTGTGGTAAAAGATGAAGTTAGGGTTTTACCCGAAAGTTGGTTGTGCTTGCCATTTGATAACAAACTCATCATCGCAAAAATTCTCTATGAAAGCCACAAAAGCGAAACAGAATTATGACCGGACTGATGATTCTTGTATAATGTATATTGGGTTCAAACTACTATAAGACATGATGGAGATTAGCATTGGTTTATTCTGCCAGTGAGAGGGATCTGTAGAGGTAGGCAGCCGCAGAAAAGAGTAATTCTCAACTTCTCTATACGGTGCAATTTCTCTAAACCTAAAATTTGGGGTCCCCGAGCCCACTTATGCTCAGCAACGGCCCTGCCCAGGCCCATCCATCAAGGCATTAGTGGAAGTACGTTTTGTGGTTGAGGTCTTTGCATTCTTCGATACCAGTTTCACCCACACCTCATCTCTCTTGTTTTTTCTTTGTTCTTTTTAATTATGTTATAGCACTTAAAGATGGTTTGGGTGTCACTGGTTGCACTTTTGGTTACTAGGTGCATAAGTTAAACTGCAATGACCTGGAGAAACTAAATGTATTTAGATGCATAAAATTAAATGACCTATCTTCGAGGTCAAATTGGGGTATATCAAAATCAATTGGGATATACAAAATTTAAACATATCCAAAATAATATTTTAAGGGGTGTCTAAAAGATGTAGAAAAACCGAATTGCCTATACTATGATTTTAGTCGGTCGAACATATCACCAAACAACCATACTGACCGACCAAATTTTCTGACAATGATTTTTGGACTCAAACCATACATGGTGAAACTTTAAAAAAAAAAAGAAAAAGAAAACACGAAGGATTAAAATGAAAAAAAAAATTAAGAAGAAACTGGAAATTGGTATCACACGGGTTTTGAGAATGGGTACAAAATCATACCCAATCTCAAAACCCGTGTGATACCAAATTGCTATGAATAGTCGTCAGGGCACATATTTGTCGACCCTGCCGACTAGTAATGGTCGTTATCTTCCTAGGTTGAGTATCACGACGATTTTTCATCTCCGAAAGTAACATTTACAGGGTCGTTAGAGCAACTGCAATGGTGCGATCAAAACCATAGACCAAATACCAAAAAAACGATCAAATTTAAGTTTAGTTTGTGGTGTTACACTAGGGTGGAAGAGTAAATTTGGTCTGGATCACTTTATACGTCCGCCCCATCACGGGATCATTTTATGCCTTCGCCCCACCATCCATCAAGATCACATTATACCTTCGCCTCATTGAGGATCACATTATACCTTCGCCCCATCATCAGGCTCACATTATACTTTCGCCCCACTCATCAGGCTCACATTATACCTTCGCCCCACCATCATACGGATCAGGCTCACATTATACCTTCGCTCGATATCATGCGCACTTATAATATCCGCTCGACTATATTTGGTCTTGGTCCCAAACCAAATATACTCTGAGATTTGGTTTTAGTCCGGGTTTTGCTCTTTAGTCCGTCCCGCTGTGTCTGCTTTGGGAACCATATTTATAGTTTTACTCGCCTACTGTGGTTGCTCTTACAGTATTCATTCTTATACCTTGCTGTGTCTGATTAGTATTGTAGTAATTAAGGTCGTCATGTTTTGAAAACTTGAACCTTGTCGACCAATAACTGCCATAAAACGATTTCTCTATGTACATTTTTGCTATTAGTCGGCATGGTTGTTTTATCTGTAACCGTGACGACCTTCTTTATAATATTTTGGGATAATTGGAGTTTAGTACTCAGGTTTTAACCAACACCAGGCTTTGGTCTAACATTTGTCCAACGTTACTGCTTGGTACCTGGAATGGACGTTGACCTGCATTAACCGTTTATGACCAGATATAAATTAATTTGTAAAATAAAAATACTAGAAAAATTTGAGTTTACAAGTTTATCCCTGACACAAAATTCTATCTATTCTGTGTCCTACTCTTGAGACAAAAGTCGTTTTGATATATAGACTTTCATCATACGCATTTTTTATTTCGAGCCGAGTTTATATCGCCTATCTATTTCTCGAAATATGTGTTGGTAAGCTTTCTCTTTAGCCGAATTCATCTTTACCTAGTGACGAAAGTCATGTTATGTTTCAATCACTTTGAAAGTTGCTCTGACGAAAAATGGTCTGTGAATAACGGCTATATCCGTCCTCTGAGAATGTTTCAATGATTGAAATGAGAGTTTAGATTACATAACCATTGGTATGATATAAGCATTGTTGTGGAAACACATATATGTATAAGTCCTTATTCTTTGAATCAAAGTTTGCGAACTTTGTTGATCAAGAGAAATGAAAGTGGCGTGAGCCAAGTCCGCGAACTAAGTCTGCGAACTGGCGAAAGTTCTCGACCCGAGAATTTCTAGTGGAGTTTGTGAACTCCTTCCATGAGATTAAGTCTGCGAACCCAGTCCGCGAACTTGAGCAGGTTATATCTAAAACCGTTTGTTCTTGAACTCATGTTTATTTAAACTAAGGAATGCTTTTGCAAACCGTGGGTTTAAAGTTCATGAACCGATTCGAGTGAATCAAAGCGTTTTTGCTTCGATTGTGTCTTGTGTAATTACATAAGATCTAAGCAATTGAACAACTCTCTAACTAGTTCATTTGAGTCATTTGAACTAGTTATGGTGAAGAAGAATATGGTTGATATGAAAGTAATCATATGGCTAACCATTTGGTTAACTATTGTTGAACATACAAATGTTAATGTTGGGAACGGTTCGTAACCCAAAATTGGACATTTCATTTGTGTGTAACAAGCTAAGTTTTCGATCTAACAATTGAGAAATATTATCTTGAATCTAATCAGGTTTTCATCTAACGGTGAATATTGAATGCTTTGTTACGAACCTAACATTGATTGCAAACCCTGATTTGAAAACTATATAAGGGAGAACTCTAGCAACTGGGAAACCTAATCCCCACACCTTACGTGTGATACTAGTTGCATAGATAGAGTCGATTCTCCTTTAACCTTTGGTTTCTTCTTCTAAAACCAGGTTAACGACTTAAAGACTTCATTGGGATTGTGAAGCCAGACCGATATTACTTTTCTTGTAGTTGTGTGATCTGATCTTGTTGTTTCTATCGTATGAGTACAATTGTAATAATTGGCTTGAGATTTTATATCTCCGATAGGCAAGATACAAAAGTAATCACAAACACTTCATTTCATCGTTTGTGATTCCACAATATTTTTTTATTAAGATTATTGTGAGGTGATCAACAATATTAGGCTGTTCTTCGGAATATAAGACCGGTTTATTGATTGGTTCATGTTCACCTTGATTTATCAAAAGACGGAACAAAACTCGTAGGTGTATTCGTGGCAGACGGATTTATCTATTACCATAGACTTTTCTGTGTGATACAAATTTGTTTATTAAAGTCTTCGACTTTGGGTCGTAGCAACTATTAGTTGTGGGTGAGATCAGCTAAGGGAATCAAGTATGTAGCATCCTACTGGGATCACAGGCGTAGGAGCATAACTGTACCTTGGATCAGTGTGAGATTGATTGGGGTTCAACTACAGTCCAGACCGAAGTTAATTTGGAGTAGGCTAGTGTCTGTAGCGGCTTAATACAGTGTGTGTTCAATCTGGACTAGGTCCCGGGGTTTTTCTGCATTTTCGGTTTCCTCGTAAATAAAATTCTGGTGTATGTGTTATTTCGTTTCCGCATAATATTGTTTATATAATTGAAATATCACAAGTTGTGCGTTGTTCAATCAATTAGAATATCCGACCTTTTGGTTATTGATTTAAATTGATTGACACTTGGATATTGGTCTTTGGTACCATCCAAGTTATCTCTCTAGTATTTGATAAAGACTCGCAGATTTCTATTTGCTCGAGTATATATCAAATCGAGAGATTGAGATATAAACTCTTTGATATACTTTTTATCTAGATTGAGTCTGACTGTCTAGTTGATTCTCTAGAAAGTATATTGGAGTTTGTCCATACAGATTGCTAATCGAATTATTGGGTGTAGTTGTTGTACCCCCGCTTTTTCAATATGTATCAGAGCAGGCAAACACATTAAGACCTTACAAGTATGTGTTTGTAGCGATCTGACTCTATGGACGGAGGTGGTATCTCTATTAACGTACCACCACTCTTCGATGGCTCTAATTACTTATGGTGGAAAATTTCTATGCGAGCTTTTCTTCAAGCGCGTGATTTTCAATCATGGGTATATGTTGCTAATGGCTATAATCCTCCCGTTTTGGCAGTTGGAGATGTAAACATTCCCAAACCTATTGGTTAATACACCCCTGCCGAGATAAATGATGCAAAGCAAAACTCCGACGGTTTGAATGCCATTACCCAAAATCTTCAGCACCATGTGTCAAACTGCACTAAGTCGCAAGAAGCTTGGGATATCTTAGAAACCGTTTTTGAAGGTAATGCCAGTGAAAAGGAAGCTAGGCTTCAAAACTTTAATTCCGATTGGGAAAACCTTCGTAAGGAAGATCAAGAAACATTTGATGAGTTTAATAACAAAAGTCGTTTTGATATATAGAATTTCATCATACACATTTGCTATATCGAGCCGAGTTTATCTCGCCTATCTATTTCTCGAAATATGTGTTGGTAAGCTTTCACTTTAGCCGAATTCATCTTTACCTAGTGATGAAAGTCATGTTATGTTTCAATCACTTTGAAAATTGCTCTGACGAAAAATAGTCTGTGAATAACGGCTATATCCGTCCTCTGAGAATGTGTCAATGATTGAAATGAGAGTTTAGATTACATAACCATTGGTAGGATATAAGCATTGTTGTGGAAACACATATATGTATAAGTCCTTATTCCTTGAACCAAAGTTTGCGAACTTTGTTGATCAAGAGAAATGGAAGTAGCGTGAGCCAAGTCCGCGAACTGGCGGAAGTTCTCGACCCGAGAATTTCTGCTGGAGTTTGTGAACTCCTTGCATGAGCTTAAGTCCGCGAACCCAGTCCGCGAACTTGATCAGGTTATATCTAAAACCGTTTGTTCTTGAACTCATGTTTATTTAAACTAAGGAATGCTTTTGCAAACCGTGGGTATAAAGTTCATGAACCGATTCGAGTGAATCAAAGCATTTTTGCTTCGATTGTGTCTTGTGTAGTTACATAAGATCTAAGCAATTGAACACTCTCTAACTAGTTTATTTGAGTCACTTGAACTAGTTATGGTGAAGAAGAATATGGTTGATATGAAAGTAATCATATGGCTAACCATTTGGTTAACTATTGTTGAACCAGCAAATGTTAATGTTTGGGAACGGTTCGTAAACCCAAAATTGGACATTTCATTTGTGTGTAACAAGCTAAGTTTTCGATCTAACAATTGAGAAATATTATCTTGAATCTAATCAGGTTTTCATCTAACGGTGAATATTGAATGCTTTGTTACCAAGCTAACATTGATTGCAAACCCTGATTTGAAAACTATATAAGGGAGAACTCTAACAACTGGGAAACCTAATCCTCACACCTTACGTCTGATACTATTTGCATAGCTAGAGTCGATTCTCCTTTAACCTTTGGTTTCTTCTTCAAAAACCAGGTTAACGTCTTAAAGACTTCATTGGGATGGTGAATCCATATCGATGCTACTTTTCTTGTAGTTGTGTGATCTGATCTTGCTGTTTCTATCGTATGAGTACGATTGTAATAATTGGCTTGAGATTTTATATCTCCGATAGGCAAGATAGAAAAGTAATCACAAACACTTCGTCTCATCGTTTGTGATTTCACAATATCTTTTTTCGATGCGTCGATTAAGGTTGTTGTGAGGTGATCAATAATAGGCTATTCTTCGAGAATATAAGACCGGTTTATTGATTGGTTCTTGTTCACCTTGATTTATCAAAAGACAGAACAAATATCGTAGGTATATTCGTGGGAGACGGATTTATCTATTACCTTAGACTTTTCTGTGTGATACATATTTGTTTATTAAAGTCTTAGAGTTTGGGTCGTAGCAACTCTTAGTTGTGGGTGAAAGCAGCTAAGGCAATCAAGTACGTAGCATCCTGCTGGGATCAGAGGTGTAGGAGCATAACAGTACCTTGGATCAGTGTGAGATTGATTGGGGTTCAACTACAGTCCAGACCGAAGTTAATTTGGAGTAGGCTAGTGTCTGTAGCGGCTTAATACAGTGTGTGTTCAATCTGGAATAGGTCCCGAGGTTTTTATGCATTTGCGGTTTCCTCGTTAACAAAATTATGGTGTTTGTGTTATTTCTTTTCCGCATTATATTGTTTATATAATTGAAATATCACAGGTTGTGCGTTGTTCAATCAATTAGAATATCCGACCTTTTGGTTATTGATTTAAATTGATTGACACTTGGATATTGGTCTTTGGTACCATCCAAGTTATCTCTCTAGTATTTGATAAAGACTCGCAGATTTCTATTTGCTCGAGTATATATCAAATCGAGAGATTGAGATATAAATTCTTTGATATACTTTTTATCTAGATTGAGTCTGACTGTCTAGTTGATTCTCTAGAAAGTATATTGGAGTTTGTCCATACATATTGCTAATCGAATTGTTGGGTGTGGTTGTTGTACCCCCGCTTTTTCGGTATTCTATTATGCAAAGCAAACCAATATCAAACTAATAAGCTTATTCAGGTTGTAGAGAATTTCAGTGCTTGCTCAGGGCAACTCATTAACTTCCATAAGTCAGCTGTATTTTTCAGTACTCATACTTCTCCTTCAACTTGTCAGCTTGTAAGTGGTCTTTTTTAAGTGAGAGAACTAAATATTTATGAAGAAAAATATCTAGGTTTTCCTTTCTTTGTGGGTAGAAACAAAACAATACCTTTTTCTTTTGTTATTCAAAAAATGGAAACAAGGTTTTCAAGATGGGCTGGTATCAATTTATCTGAAGCTAGAAGATCAGTTATGATTAAAAATGTTACTAATGCTATCCCTGTGCATCATATGTATTCTTTCAAGTTGCCTGATACAACCATTGCTGCTATGAATTCAAGACAACAAATGTTTTGGAGAAACACGAAGAATAATAAGGGTATGCACTATATTGCTTTCAGACATGTTAATAAACCTAAAGAGGAAGGAGGGTTAGGTTTTAGAGATTTAGAACTTTTCAATAGAGCTCTACTAGCTAAATTAGATTGGAGATTATGTGAAGATGATTCTTCTATTTTTGCTCAGTCACTGAAGGCAAAGTACTTCCCTGATGGTCAAATATTCAACTCTTAAAATAATGCTAACTCTACTTGGTCATGGAGGAGCATTAGCTCAGAGTTCTTTTTCATAAAAAATGGAGTTGTTGGTCCGTTGGGAATGGCAAAAAAATCATGATTTGGAAAGACAGGTGGATTGAAGAATTGGATTATCCCCCAAGTCCAAGAATTGGAGCAACAAATATTGATGAATATGTTTATGTTCACCAACTTTTTGATAGTGATATAGGAGGATGGAATACAAATTTGATCTATAATCTCTTTGAAGATTCCACTGCAAGACTCATTCAGAAGCTCTCCATTCATACTAACTGCAATGACAGATTGGTATGGTTGCTTGAAAAAAATGGAAGATTCACAGTTAAATCTTCATACAGGAAAATGATGGATGAAAAGATTGATAATGAATCTATAGGTCAAAGAATGCAAGGAATTTGCAAGAAGCTATGTAATTTAAACATTCTACCAATAATAAAACATTATACATGGAAATACATTCAAGACATTATTCCCACAAGAGACAAACTCCACAATGTCATTCAAGATGGAGATTTTTCTTTCCCTTTATGTGCACAAGTTCCTGAATCCGCTGCTCATATTATACTGTCTTGTCCGTTCTCTAAATTAATTTGGTTTGAAGTTCTGGGTATTCATTCTTCTAATGATGTCTCCCTGAAGGATTGGTTCTGCGACTAGTTTGATAAACTTTTGATAAACAGATTGAAGAAAAGCTAATCTGCAAAATATCCATTATAGCTTGGTGTATTTGGTCTGCAAGATGTGAGAAAGTTTTTCAAAATACAGATATGTCTTCTCCAGATTCTGTGATTTAGAGATGCAACAAGGAGATTTCAGAATATGAAACACTCTCAGCAACTTTAGTTCACAATGCTCTGCAAACAAGAGAGAATCTTCATTGGTCTTCACCCCATAGGGATTTCATGAAAATTAATATAGATGGCTCTTATTTGCATTCTAATCATTCAGGTGGAATTGGACTAATCATCCGTGATTTTGAAGGTACACACAGAGGCTTGAAATGCTTCTATCTGACAAGGCTGTCAAGTGCAGAACATGCTGAAAGCAAAGCGTTTTAGGAAGCAACAAAATATGCTGAAGAGAGAGCTTTGCAGCAAGTAGTTTTCGATATGGACTCAAAGATAGTAGTAGATGCAGTTAATAACTACAGCTTCAACATCGACTGGAGGTTGCGTAATTTAATTCTTGATATTAAAACTCTTTTTAGTAGATTTACCTCTTAGCATTGTGTTTATGTGCCCAAAGAGAAAAATAAAGTAGCTGATTCGTTATCTAAGTTAGCTAGAATTGATTGTTTGAGCAGTGTTTGGTTGCTAAAACCTCCACAAGATATCTCTGCCAAAGTGCAGAAGGAAGCAAACTATGTAGTTCCCCACTCTTAATTTTAATTCAAATTTTCAGTTTCAAAAAAAAAAAGTGAAAGTGACCTAAAAAAATCAATATTTATTATCATGATTAAAGACATTTGCTGCTCGAAATGGTGATGCATGAACCTGAAGATGAAAACGAGTCCAAAAAAAATAAATGGTGTCGGATTACTTTAGATATCGCTGAACACCGGACGTTCTGCGTTTCACAGGTAACTCTAAATACTAGCGGAACTCTGAGTTCTGCATCTCCCTGCATATGATTTTGACAGAAGCTAAAGAACAGTCATTAGTACAAAACAAAGCTAGGCTAAGTTAGTCTGTGTTAGTGGTGGTCAGGATTTGTCCAGACAAAGATAAATCAAGGGCTGTGGTTTTCCTGACCACCCCCTACAACTCGCACGCGTGGAATTAATTCCAATATTATGAATGAAAAATGAATACTCAAGTCAAGATATGGATTCTCAAAAATTATAACGGGGAGCTTCGAACACATGACCTATTGTGTCATAAGAGTGGCCTCTAACTAGCTAGTGTTCCACCTTGGTTGGAATTAATAGAAAAGATAAATCAACGGTGGTAGTTTGTTCAACTTAAATATCATAATTTCTTTATTAATTAGTGTTTCACTAATTGCACATCATAAATAATTTATTCATTATAAAGTGTTTTATTAATTAGTGTTTCACTTATTGCTCATAATAAATAACTAATCATTTTTTAATTATAAATGTTTTCTTAATTAATTATAATATTTATTTCTATTAATAAGTAATTTTTATAAATAATATTAATAGACATTTTTGGCGACAATCAGTAGTAGAAGAGGTGGGGGTCGAAAGATTAGTGGTGGTTAAGGGCGGCGCCAAGCACAATTATATTTATTTTTGTTCTTTTATCATAAAATGGGATAAAAGTCCATTTTTCACATGTATCCAACTTGCCAAGAGTTTTTTCTCCCTCTTTCCTCAAAATCCTGGCTCCGCCCCTGGTTTGTGGTGGAAGAAGTAGTGACGGTGAGTAGTGATGGACAATATTAATTTTATGTTGTCGTTACAACATCGATAACATTATAATGTGGAAGATGTGGTTGGTTGTTTTTAACACTTTTGATAAAGGAAGGTACCATATATTTTTGGGATGATATCATACAAGATAATATTTGCATGATCGTAGTTGGATCACCCAAATGGTACCCCTATTATCTTTGGTATAAATCATGATTTTTTAATGTTAAAATAAAATTGATTGTAATACAAAAAAGAATATATACACGGAAAAAAAATAATGAAACTAATTAATTGGCGACATTTTGTTCAATCTAAACCTCATACATGGCATTTGTGATTGAAAATTAGAATTGCGTCCAACAACCTACATAGGGTGGGCGACAGTGATGATGGCAGTGGTGGAGTCAAAAATTGACATTGAGGAGGCCTACTTTAAAAAAAAAGAAACATGTAAACTTTGGTGGACTAAACTATAAATATATATGGACAAAGTACTATTTATAAAATAAACTAAAAAAATTTATGTAGTTATTAAAAGTTTAAGGGGTTAGAGTCAGGTTAGTCAACCCTTGGCTCTGCCACTAGGTGGTGGTGGATAAAAAAAATGGATTCATATGGTTTTATGGTGGTGGCGGGTAGTGGTGAACAAAAACATATTATCCTAATTTCGTAACGCCACAAGATATGTAACGTTATATTATAAAGTATAAAACGTGGTTGATCATTCTAATGTTAAATAAACTCGATAAAACATATGTCCATTTTAAAAAATTGGTGCAATCAATTTTCATGTTATGTAATAACTAAACGAACGACACGAATCAAGATCAGAACATATGAAATTATTTATTATCGATTTTTCTGTGTAAATAGTAGTCAGGATTTGTCCTTGGCAAAGATATATTTATCGTTGGGGTTTGTTTAACTTAACCATTTTTAAATATTTTATTAATTAGTGTCTCATTGATTGTTCATAATGATTAATTAAATTTCTATTATAAATGTACCTTTAATAATCTAACATAAATACATAATTTTATTAATAAATAATTGTACTAAAAGCTATATTAATTCTAATGGTGGTAGTGGAAGTAGGGTTAGTATAAACGGTGGCGGGTGTTTGTGAATGGTGGAGGCGGTAACATTACTATTGGTGGAAGAAATAGTGGCAGTGGATGGTTTTTATGGTGGTGGGTGTTGGTAATAGTAGTGGATAATAATAGTTTTTGCTTTTTAGTGAGTTTTATTGACCGAGTAAAAAAAAAATCTTCACAAAACATGCAACATTGTATTGTGAAAGATGTAATTGGTTGTTTTTAGCACCATTGATAAGGAAAAAAATCAAATATTTCGAGGACGATACCAGAACGTATAAGATAATATGATCATGACTGTTGGATCACCGATACGGTATCCGTATTATATAAAGACAATTGGTGTACCCGTGTAAGAGAACATTATCGCTCTCTCAAGTACTATTACATTTTTTTCCTGAAAGACCATCAATGTCGAGTTGTTTCGCGACAACTACCTACAAAGACAACAACTTTCACTCAATTCCCGATATAAAACATTATTGACCGGGAAAATATATTTGCATTCTAAAATATTTGTTTGAAAATTATGTTTGTTCATCAAAATCATCATAAAAATCTCTAAATCATAGATCTAAATTTCACCTCCGATGTTTATAGAATATTTTTTATATTTTACATTCTCAAATCATGCGACCTCTTGGTTACAAATCAACAATATCAAATTATGGATCAATATGTATAGGTTTCATTCAGTGGGTTAGAAGGTAGAGTAGATACAGATGGGTAGATCACATAAAGCAGAACATGACTGAGAATACTTCAATAATTTGGTCAAGAAATAAGGTCAAAAGTTTAAGATTAACTTTCTATAGGACTAATTAGATCGGCTTCTATAGGAGCCGACTAAAATATGGATTAATAATAATTTCCACGTAAGACAATTTCAAAACATAGTTTGGCTAACTCTTCCTAAGTAAAGAGTGGTCAAGATTTGTCCTTTCTCAATTGTTATGTTATGTGATAAGAAGGTGATATCTAGGATTGAGGTACAATTCAAATCTATTAGATTCATACCATTTACAACTGGACGCCTTGAAAAAAGTTGACGTTTTGTTATTATTATTACAGGTAAGGGATGCATTGACCACACTTGCGCAAATAACTCACTTCGCAAATGATTGGTGTTTCATGTACTGTCTAGAATGCAACGATGAATTTGAGGAAACAAGGCACCAGAAGCAGTGTCTGGAGTATTTTCGATATAGTAACTTAGACCCAATGTAATATTTATGTTCTTCTTTCTTTTTTTAGTTTTTCCACAATCTATTTATTTAATAAAAATGTACATTGCAAATACATAATATCAACAAAAATTAGACAGATTGTGTTTGATAAAATGATAACTGATGGTCGGGAAATGGAAAAAGAAATGAATTGTTGTAGAAGAATTGTTGGGATATACGATGGATTACTTGATACGAATGAAAGAGGTATAACTATTTCGATTATGAAATCACATAAAGTTCACAGTAGAAGATGACATCAAGTTTAAAGTTAGTAACAAACATAAAATGGTTAACTAAAATGTTAAAAACAAACAGGATATATAAACTTAGAAAGCCGTGGGACTTGAAGAGGCCAATTTTGAAAACTACAATCTTAGAAAGCAACGATCCACAATACCATAATTTTTTTAATAAATATTCAACATAGAAGATGTCAACTTTTGGTAAAGGATCTATTGACAACCCATAAATTTGAAATAAGATCAGGGAGTACAATATGTGTTCAAAGTTCTTTATGAGGTAATGTGTCGCCAGATTGTATTCCAAGTGAAGGTAGGAACATATGGAAGTGACAAAATGTCCAAGACTTTTGAAGTTACCAAAGCCTTCGTTAAGACGAACTGCCGGGCACAATACTTTGTTGAAGATTTAATGGCAGAGGTTTGCATATATACAATCCCTTCGAAAAGGTAATTGGTACACATTTTAAACATTGTCATCTAATGAGTGTTGAAAAATTACAGGAAAAACATGTCACATTGGAGAGTTTGTATCATCCGTTCGATGCAAAAAAATATTATTCTCTGCCTATTTGGTGGATCGACAACATGACCATGATATATGAGTCAGCTGGAGTGAAATAAGAGCATGGGGGACATTTATGGACGATATTGATTAGTTGATTTCACTGAGATGAGCGCTGCTAACGACATATTTCCAAAAAATATTTAAACTTCCATGTTCATGTAGAGCATTATCTCATTATAAGCAATGAACCTAAATAAAAAAGTGTCTGGAAGTTAAGATTATATTTCTTTCGTTTGAGCAAATCTCCGGCGGTAAAATATTAAAGGAAAAAAACAAGAAAAAAAGAGAGGAAAATCCCGATTATTTTTATGACAAACCCATATTAAATCATAAGGATTTGAGAAGTATTCTGGACACAAATTATACGATATATTAAAAGTGAAAACTACAGTCACACCCATTTTTCAGATTTCTCCCACTGTGAAACCCACGCCCAGAAAAGTTCAGGCGCGCACCCATTATCTCGTTAAAAATTCCTCCGACACCCACAGTTTCTGAAATTGTGTATTCGTTCACTTCAAGGCTAAACTGGTTTTTTTTTTTCTAATTTCAGAGCATCTGAAAGAGAGAAAGTCATATTCTTTCAGATCTAGAAAGAATTGTTTGTTTCAAGCTAAATAATCAAATCATCTATTCATATTTTTCCAAATCTGGATTGACTTGTTCGATTTCAGGCAAGCTAATCAAATCGACATCAATTTTAGGTTTCAATTCGTAAGCATGTCCGTTTTGATTTCTGTTTTCATCGTTAATGAAGCAATTATGGTTTGCTGATGGTTGGTTAATCGATTTCAATTGAAATTAAACAGGGGGAAGAAGGTTGTTTTTGAATTCAAATAAGAAATTGAAAGTAATGATCGATTGGGGTAAATTACCAGAAGAAGAGATTGGTGCTTGAAGAACAAAAATGGCTTTACATTATTTGATTGGGTAAGTGAATATTGATGTTATAGTTACCGCTGGTGCTGCTGATTCACTACTAGCACCACCAAATACAGACCTTAGTAATGATGATACTGCCTCCATATTTGTTCTTTTTCTTTTCTTTCACTTACCACGTACATACAGGGTCTCTTCGTCTTCGAAATCAAACAACAATTTTGCAGTTTCAAGTGATGCTGATGAAGATCTTCATCATCATAACCATCCCCTTCATACACATCAGCAGCAGGTGAAAGAAGGTCGTTATGGAGGAGTAATAAGAAGACCCTGGGGACGATTTTCTGCTGAAATACGAGATCCGTGGAAGAAAGTACGAAAATGGTTGGGTACTTTTTAATACAGCTGAAGAAGCGGCAATCGCTTATGATGAAGCAACTGTAAGTCTAAAAGGACCTAAAGAAAGAACTAATTTTGGAAATAGTGTTATTAGGCCTACGCATCAACATCTGAATCGTCAACAATGGAGCCGGAGTAGTAATCTCCAGCATTTTGTTAGTCCTAAAAATTTTTTTATAAAAAATATTATGTCTCAATAGAAATATTGGTGTGAGTTGGTTGTGTTGCAGGTGTTATGCATATAAAAAGATTTGTTGCATAACTTGTTATGCAGTTCCGAAAATGGTTGCATAACATGTTATGCAGCTATTATTGTAGGTGGATGACAAGTTATGCATCTTTTTTTTTATAACTTGTTATGCAGTACAGAGAATGGTTGCATAACACGTTATGCACCTATAATAATATCTGCATAACATGTTATACAGTCGAGAAAGTGGATGCATAACCTGTTATGCATCCGAAAATATGACTGCATAATGCATTGTGCATCGAGAAAAATATTGCACAATCTTTGATGCATTACTTGTTATAGTTGTTTTTTTTATGTACGCACTGAAATCAACCAAAACAATGGTTACATAACTTGTTATAGATGCATAACTTTGTTATCCAAATGCATAATTCGTTATGCAGTGGAGAAAATGGTTGCATAATTCGTTATGCGTCTGCAAAATGTGCTATGCATCTTTTTTGGTGGCTGCATAATGGTTATGTATCAATTTTTCGAAAATTTTGCCTAAAATGATGAACACCTCCGATTTTTTCGTGAAAAACAAAAATTTGATATTCTTGTTTGTACTCGTTGCATAGCTCTCTTAAAAAGATTTCCAACAACATAAAATTTGCAAAATTCCAATGCGCGGATTTTTAGATATGTTATATCCAAGTTGCGTTACTAATTATACCACTGATGCATAATCTGTCATGCATACATTTTTTAATAATTTCATATAATTATGGGTGTCACGGCAATAATTATGGGTGTCACGGTACCTAAAATTAATTGTGGACCTGACAATGAGAATATTTTTTTTTCGGGTCTCCCTCTAAGTTTCCCATATTAAAAATGAACCAACATCATGACCCGTGCCGTTACGGCACGGGTTAAGGGCTAGTACAGACTCCAGTACACCAAAACACCATACCAAAGACTGGTGGGCTTGACAGGCCCAAGCGGTTTTTTATATTCCTCAATCGTCAGCTCGTAATGTCTCAAAATACTCATCAGTCACTGAATTCTTCTATATCAGACAGAGACTTATTGTTTTATATATGGATCTTCAAGTCTTTTTTGTTTTCACAATTGCTGACCTTCAACTCCGAACCCTGCTTATTGGGATGGATATTCGATCATAAACATACTAGATCAACAACAAATACTTAAATATGCTGAAGAAACATAAATATGAAGTTAGAATATGAACCATTCAAGTTGAAAAATAGCTTTAGCATAGGCGAAGGCGAAGGCGAAGGCAAAATTGTTCAAGCACTAGTTTTGATGTAGATCAATCCAAGGTCTAACTCTAGCAAAACATGCAAAATAACCCACTATCTGGCCTATTTGATTCAGAGCTAACTTGCACAATTATATATCAAAATAAAGCCGACTCTAAAAGTTCAAATACTTCAGCTTACCAACTGAAGACCTTCACTCTAAAAGTTCAAATACTTCAGCTTACCAACTGAAGACCTTCACCTCCGAACCCTGCTTAGAGGAGAGTGTGAGCAGACCACTGGCTGAAGCTCTTGGAAAACTCAAAATATCCGCCATGACGCTATTGCTTTTCCCATGTGAAACGGAATCACTAGAAATATCAACAACTTTCAAATCTTTTGCATTCTTAAAAATTAGCTTCAACCACCTTAGCTCCCTTGCGTTTCCAGTAAATTTCTTAAAGAGAACTAACATGAGACGTTGTAGAAAAGAACATCTAGTAGCCACCATATCAAGCGCCCAACATTCGTCTTCATTGTCATCATCTTCACCCTCAGATAAATCAGTTTCATCTTCATTGTTGTGGTTGTCTTCACTTTCATCTTCATTGTTGTGGTCGTCTTCACCTTCATCTTCGTTGTTGTGGTTGTCTTCCCCATCAATGTCTTCTTCTTCTTCGGCAGGGAAAAATTGAGCAAACTGAATTTGAAATTGAAAAACATAGACACCATAAGTATAAACACAAAACATGTTTTTGTAATTTATCAAATGAGGGCAGAAAGTTTTGCGCACTAGTGACTTGCCCCTTCAAATACAAGAACCAATAGATTAGGTGATGCTTCAAGTAGAGCAATTAGTGCTTTATCAGCGATTACTTTCTGAACCAGGCTCAACCAGAACAAATTATCAAATGAAGGTAAATTGTCCAATAAACCATCTGCAGCAGAGATAACCTATTCACGAAAAGGCAATATGACAAAATATACTTAAAAAATATTGCTAATACTAGTGCAATAGAACTATTTGATCCAATTTGCATAGAACAACACAAACATATACTTAAAAAATACAGCAGCAAGAAAGAACTAATACCTGTAAGGTTCGATCAGAAATTGCTAAAACTTTCACATGAGCAATTGCTCGAAGAAACTTACTCACAACTGTACCATAATCTATCTCTTGCTCCTAGATCACAACATATTCTTCAAAGAAAAAGTCAATGTGTGCTGAAACTAGTGTTGGAAAGCAAGACAGTACATAATCCTTTGCGAGCCTACCAGTGTATGTGAGACACTGTAGACTTGGTGCATGAATTTTGAGAGAACAGTTTTGAAAACCTTCATCTTCTTCTTCTTCCGAATTAAAAATAATCAAATCTTTCAGTGCGGAATTTGAAATACAGAAACTCTTCATATCAGACCAGCAGCAGTTTTCCATTGACAAAAGTCGAAGGACTGGGCAATTGGAAAACAGTTGGTCATTCCAGAGCACATCTCTAAATTTGACATAACAAAAGAGTTTGTATTCTTGGGAAAGATATGTATTTAGGAAAACAGATACCAGGTTTTGAAAGTAGCTTCAAAGTAATTAGTGACTCAGAAGTATAGAAAGACTGCAGTATGAAAATAAGGTCTCTTTGATTCAACCCGAGAATGAGTACTTCAACATTGTGATTTATTACAGTGGTAATCCATTTCTGAATCCTAGAATCACTCAAGAGGACACTAGAGACGAGAGAGAACTCCTGTATGTTTGAATCATCGTGAAGCTCCAGCGTTCTATCGACAAAATCCATAAATGTATCAGTCTGCGAAGAGTTCTGGCACCCAAATTGAAGAATAGGGATAGACCTCCAAATATATTTCCATCGTTTAGATAGGATACCAGTCCGAGCAGCATCAGTAGTATCCACAAAAGAGAGGATATGAAGAAGAAGCGAGGCCGGCAAGTTGCTAATCCTATCTCCTACTACCTCACTCATATTATCTTATCCCACCAATAGCAAGAGTATACAAATAATTCTGTTCAAAATGAATAAAAATGATAATGAGGGATGAAGATGAAGATGAAATTTGGGGGTCACAAAATGTTTTCGAGTTACTTATGATGAAACCCTCTATCTATTACATGATCAGAAGCTTTCCGAATTGAACTACATCCCCTTTTCTAAACCAAACCACAAAATCACTAGAACATTTGAACAAACAATTTAAGGTCAAAGGAACAAAAATGAAATTAAAGGATGAACATGGAATTTTGGGGGTCACTATGATTTTGAAATTATGAAAAAACCATCTATCTAGAACATAATCAAAAGATTTCAGTTGAACTCTACTGCTGTTCTAAACCCTAAACCCTAAAATCACTACAACATTTGAACTTTAGCAACAATTTAAGTTCTAGGGTTTTATTGGTTTTGCTTGTTATGATGAATCATCTATTCAAATCCCTAGAATTTACTCGAAAATAGTTACAGCTAGCAGGGTAATAAAAAGATAGAAATAAAGACAAAACAAGGGAAGAGAGCAGTAGATAGGTACCTCTAAATCATCAAGATCCAACAGTATCAGCTTGTGGTAATATCGGAATTAATGATAGAAATGGAGAGTACGATCTTGCAGTGAGTACACTACCCACAGTAACGAGAGAAAGTCTGAAAATATGAACAGAGGAACTGAGAAAGTGTGGATTGCCGAATGTGATGAATTTTGAAAGGGGCAGAAAGGAACTGTGGGACTTTGGATTTCTTTGTTTTACCGAGACACAAAAGTAAACAAGGTTAACAGTCCAATTGCGGTCCCCGAGATTAGGTAGAATTTAAAATGTGGAATTTACGGTCCAGCACATTAGGTAGAATTATATTTCCCCTGGTACATTTGGTTATCAGAATTTTTGGAATCACGCTTCTTAGAGCAATCACAGTCATGAGACAGACCAAATACCAAAAGTCAGACTAAAAGCCAAAAAAAAATGGTATTCTCAGTGTTCAAGCACAATGGGAGAGACTAAAATTTGGTGAAGCGTAACTTATACGAACGCTTGATGAAAGACGGAACTTATACTCACGTTTCTTGATGGAGCGTCTTTATAATATGCGTCTGAGTGAAACGGAGGTATAATGCGCGCTTGATTGGGGCGTAGGTATAATTCACGCCGGACATGGGACGGCGATGGAAAGTGCGTCTACTGGGACGGAGATGAAAATTGCGTCTCACACATACGGAGATATAAAGTGCGTTTGGTTTGGGGACATAGAAAGTCCGTATGTTTTGGGCGGAGAGTGGGGCGTTACGGAAAGTCCGTCTGAGTGGGGCGTTTACGGAAAGTCCGTCTGAGTGGGGCGTTTATGGAAAGTGCGTCTGGATTCTGTCTTGGTCGGTGGTGGATTGCATGTTAACTCCTAATGAGGTTTTGAGCATAACATGAAGTTCTGATTATGTGTGGATTCACTGTTGTCATTATGTGTGGTTTACCATGAGGTTCGTATAACATGATTCTCATTATGCATGGATTCCCCGTTGGTCACACAGACGTACATTAAAGTTACGTCTCACACAGGCGCTCATAATACATGCGCCCAAACCAGGCGTACACTAAAGATACGCCTACACACAGGCGCTCACAATACATGCGCCCAAACCAGGCGTTTTTTTATAACTGCGCCCCGTTGGGACGTACATTCTAATTACGCATGCTATGGGACGTATGTTTTATCTCCGTTTGGTCCGGCGGTGTTTATAAATACGCCTCATTCATACGCTCTTTATACATACGCCCGGTGTAAAGCGCTCACTATACAACCGTCTAGATTCATACGCTCACAATAACCCCGTCCCACTATAACTGATTTTAGTCTGGGTTGGAGACCACATTTGGTCTCAAACCCTAATTATCTGGACTAAATATAGCTTTAGTCCGTTCCATTACGGATGATTTTGAGACCAAATTTGGATATAGTCCCCAAATTTAGTCATGACTGTGGTTGCTCTTAGAGCATCCACGGTGGGCGAGTATAACCAAAAATTTGGGATGAGATCGTAACGCAGTGGGACGGAGTAAAGATTAAATCCCAGCCAAAGATCAAATCCCAGATCATATTTGGTCGCGACCAAATACCAAATCCTAATATAGTCGGGCGTAAATTTAAAGTACGCTTGTTGCTGGGCGGACACCCAACCATCCGCCCGTTCACTTACTCATCAGGCGGGCACCAAACCATCCGCCCCATTCAAAATGAAATTCATCAGGCGGACACCCAATCATCCGTCCGTTCACATTTCGTCAGGCGGACACCAAACCATCCGCCCCATTCAAAATGAAATTCATCAGGCGGACACCCAACCATCCGCCCGTTCACTTACTCATCAGGCGGACACCAAACCATCCGCCCCATTCAAATTTCGGGCGTAAACCAATTTTACGCCCCATTCAAGCGTACACCAAATTTACGCCCGTTTTCGTGCGGTGATTAATTTTACGCGCGACCAAATTTGGTCTTCTCCCCATATCGTCACAGTACAGATTAAACTCATATTTAGTCTTTTTTTTTGGTCTTTGATCTTTGAGTTTAGTCGTACCATTGCAGTCGCTCTTATGGAAATCAGTTTTCCAGCAAATCCTTTATATGGAGTCCGGACCCCTCCCTCCTAAGATTTGTTGGGAAACTTATCAAGAGATTTGTGGACCCACTTTTTTTTAACTCTAAATCCCGTATATATGCAATTTAAAGATTTCCGAGTAATAAACCCTACAAAGACTTAAAAAAAAAACTCTATAAATCCTAGGAATTTTAGTTGAGTTACCAAACACACAAGGGATCCATATGAATCCCAGAATTTGTAACCCCATAGGATAATAAATTCCTGGAAACGGTAAATTTGCAAACATATTCACTTTATGCGTGGCTTTGGTATAGAATACACAATTCCCGATAGTTTCGCTACTAAATTCAGATTGTCCACATAATTTTCTACATCAGGATTGTGAACAGATCGCACGTGGTCTAACAAGAGCCGAGAGCACGATATACCACAACAAAAGTCATTTAACTCATGTCTTTCATCGCCAGCAGCTTCAATTCATCCGCGTGTCACAGCTCAATCCGCGCGGTCCTAGTTTTCCCGTCAACGGATATATTTGAATCGCTAAAATATTAATCATCCAACGGCTCTAACTTTCTCCTCATAAATTCATTTCATCTCAACTCCAAATCCACACGTTCTACGCCTCTCAAATTTCACTACAAAATCATCTAAAAATGTCTGCTAGAGTTTATGGTCCGAAATACACTCTAGAGGAGGATTTGGTTGTTTGTTAAGCCTATGTTTTTCATACTCAAGAAAATAGCAATAGTAATCAAGTCGTCTAAATATTGTGTTTCTGGGAATTTTTTTCACAATGTTCGTCGTACAATCACAAAAACTGTTTATGTGTACTACACCAAATTCCCAGATTCGTAACAGGAATTTTTAACGGCTTTTTTCCCGTTACAAATGGTCGTTACAAAGTATTCGTAACAGTCAGGAGCCGTTACTAATTTTTCTTATATTCGTAACAGTGCTAAGCCTTTACAAATTTTGATAGGCGTGCGAGTCACACGCTTGGTCACACTTGGGTCGTAACACCTTGAGTATGTGTGTGTGCCATTCACATGCGTAGCATTATGTTTCCACCCATGATCAGTTATAGCAGAGGATATTTCCCCCCATGTGTGTGCGTGAAATCAATGGATATGATAGCAGTAGGGCTGCACATGGGCGGATTTGGGAAGATATTAGCTAAAACCAACCTCGCACCCACAGACTGTGGGTTTTTATTTTCATAACCAACCCCGCACCCACAAACATCGGGCGGATTTTGTTACCCGCCCGCTACGGGTTGGGCGGGTTTGGGTTTAAACCCGCTTAAATCCGCTTTATATTCAATAATCATTCACACATGTTTTAAAGTTTAAATAAACTACTTAAGTTCTTGATAACTTAAAAAAACAAACCATAAACATAACTACTAGTGTACGGTTGAATCTACTAGTACCACTAAGAAAAGAGGGTTATCTATCTTATCTACAATCTAATAGTACCATTAGGGTTTTGATAACGGACGGTTAGGATTAGTTTTGTCAATGATGTATATTTAGCGGGTTTTTTCGGGCGAGTTTGGGCGGGTATTAGCTAAAACCAACCTCGCACCCGTAGACAACGGGTTTTGATTTTCATAACCAACCCCGCACTCACAACGGATGGGTTCGAATTAAAAACCCACGGACTTAGCGGGTACGGTTGAGTTTGGGTATGATGGGCGGGTCTTGTGCAACCCTAGATAGAAGACAGATCGGGTTCACTTTCATTTTTCTTTTTTCTCTCTTCTGCTCCTGCCTCTTTTCTAAACTCTCAGGCGATGAAACCTTAGTTTCTTCTAATACATTTTTTTTTCGATTTCATTTTAGGGTTCGTCGGAGTTGGAGTTTTGATGAACTGATCTTGAATCTCAGCTTAAAAGTTATATGTTTATACTTTTTGTCTGTTAGATTTTCTCTTCCGCCTCTCTTCTCTTTTTTTATTCTTCCCTATAGATTCACATAGTTCATGATTTCGATTTCATTATCTGTTAAATCGAGTTTAGGGTTTTGATTTCACCATCTGTATTTCAACTGTGTAAGTTTTTTGTCACATGTTTTAGGATTTGAGTTATTTCGATTTTAGGGTTTCAGTTTATTAATCAGATTTAAGGGTTTGTTTTTTAGTTTGAGGGAGTATCACTTGTAAATAGGGTTTGTTCGTAGATTCCTGGGTGAATGTTTTCTCGCTAGGTGTTACTCCTTCTTTCCATTATCAATTTCCAATGCTTAAATATTGATTTAATTTGGGTTTTGAGTTCTTCAGGAAGAAGCATCTGGGATTGGGAGGTTGAGACTTGGAAGACTAAGGTGGAATGGGTTATCTGTAAATTTTTGTTTATCTGTCTCAAATTTATTGTTTTGTAGTTTATCTGTAGTTCTTGAAGAATGGGATTTATATTTGATTGATTTCTGGCTGGATTTTAGATCATTTTCTGCTAATGACTGACAAAGCTAAGGTGGAATGGGTTCATATTTACCCGCTTCCTTTATTGCAAATGTGTTCATCTCTTGATAGGCATAAGCCACAGCTTATGTAAATATTTAATCCCTTAGTTAAACTAGATGTGTTGTTGCATAACATAACATCTTAAAAAAACAGATAATCTGAAATATATATCTCAATTGGTTTGAAAATTTGTTTTTCTATGCGAGAGGCCTCTAATCCTATGTTTTTTTGATTGTGGAATGCAGGGACGAATGATACTGGGAATTTAGTCTTTCGGTTTGTGTTGTAGCAGATGGAATATCAAAAGTTATTAATTTTGTGCCGCCAAAATGGAGAATTGTGATATTAGTCGGCATGTGGAAGTTTCTATATGATGAGGTTCTGCTCAAGATGAAAACTAAAATTGTTATCCATTTGATTGGAAAACGGGAACATGGGTGATGCGCCCACTTTTCCTTTCAAATTCCTATGTACACCACGTAGGTTCTTTAGGTGAGAAGAAAGAGGAACCTCAATGCAGGAAACAAAGTTGTATCGATACTTAGCTGTTGTTTAAGTACTTCTTTACTTGTTTCTAGTTTTTAACTGTCTTTATTTCATATTTACTTATTATCTATCCTATGATTCCTGTACTTGGATGGAATCTATGATAATAGCAATGAGATACCAATATTTATATCTTTTGGTTCCTTTCTTTACAAAAAAGCATGAGTAATGGTATGAATTTTCTCTGTAATTGAAGACTTCTTAAGGGAGATTCTGCAAGTATGTTATCCTTTCCTGTAAGAAGGGCACACCTTTGTCATGTTCACAGTCTTAAGGTTCTCGTTGGTCATTTGGTTCTCGTTGTACTATTCTTCTTCTGATTATGAAACTTCTAAGGGAGATCCGTAAAGCTACCCTATCCAGTTTGGCCAAATCAAAATTTTTGAAATTTGAAACTGCTGATTCTCAGATTTGGCCCTTTATCTCAGGTTCAAGCAGCTTTATCTCTGGATGGGTTGACAAGGGTCATTAGCATGCCTGATCTTCTTGAGGCATTACGTGATATTCTTCATAGATGTGATGAAATCACAAGTGAGTATTATCCTTTGATCTTAGAGCCCGTTCGGTTGGGAGAATTAGAATCCTAGGAATCCAATTCCTAGGGAATGCGCCCAATTCCTTGAACCGAATGGTGCAAATGAACTCTATGTAATTGGGAATTTCAATTCCTAGGAATCCAATTCCCTCCAAAATGATAGATTTCCATTGCATTGGTCCAATGATGCAATGGAATTGGATTCCGGGGTAGTAACAAAGGTAATTGAATTACCTCAACCGAACATGAATTTTTTGGATTGGAATCAAATTCCAGGAATTGGATTACCCCATAATTGAATTTCTAGGATTCTAATTCTCCCAACCTAACGGGCTCTTAGTGATGTGATAGAATAAAATGAGGTTGCATCCTCTTATTCTTCTACCTGAAGTTGCAATTTTGTTTCTCCATTAAGTCGCCACGATGTATCATTTATCCTGACTAAGGTTTTATTTTTGTAGGTGTGACACTTGTCCCATCTGAAGCTTCTTTTGTCGCTCGTTCATGCCTTGAGTGTGCAGTTTTGAACATATATCTCTTTCATGTGATCTAATATCCTCAGCCCAAGAAAAGGTAATTCCTATGAGTTAGCTTGGTTGCGGTACATTTCACTATATTTCTCTTGAGAGAAGTTCAACATACTTAATTGAGATTACCAGAATTATTTACTTGAGTCTGAACTGTTGAAGGCATGATCTTGCAGCTTGTGTTGAGCACTGGAACTCTGGTGTCAATGATTTCACACTTTAACTCTTGGTCCATCGCTTGGGGAGTTCATTATGACTCATCCTAACATTCAGGTTTGTATGCAGTTGAAATGTTGCATACTTATTTGTTATTTATTACTTCCTCCGTTCTTTTTTAATAGGCTGGTTTTGTTTTTAGAGAAAATTAAGAGAACTAATCATTGAAAGTGGTCCTCATGACACTAGTCAATAAAAGAAGTGAAGGAAAATGGTCCCCATGACACTTGTCAGTAAAAGAAGTAAAGTGAAGTGGTCCACATGACACTTGTCATCAAAAGAAGTTAAGAGAAAAGTGGTCCCACAAAACTAAAGTAACATTTGACTTCCCAATTAGGAAACTAGCCTATTTTTTGAAACTTTTATTTATAGAAACCAGCCTATTATTTAAGAACGGAGGGAGTACATTGAAAGATTTATGCTTGCCGCATCCAGTTTACTTGTCATAATAATGCAGCCTGTTGTATTTTGCAGGATTGCCTACATCGAGTTTTCTGATACCCAATCTTTCAACAAAGCAAGCCTGCAAAGGATATAAAGCTTAGTTGCTCTATTTCATTAGAAAGAGTGGAGAACAAAGCAGCTTCAAAATCTGTAAGTTCCATGTATTCAAGTTTTGCAAGTTTGTAGGCAGTTAGAAATTTGGAACCTTCCATGTAATCCCTTAGAAATTTGATACTTAACCAAAAAAAAAAAGGTTTCGTACTTAAAGAAATTTCAGTTCTTTTGTTATATGAATCTGATATGAATTGAATGAATGTGATATGAATAGATTGAATTGAATGAATGTGATATGTTGTTGAGTGTGGATGATGAATTGAATCTAGAATTCCGGTTTATTTCCGGCAGAAAATGAACTGCAGTCAACATTGACCTGGTCAAAATTGGTCAAAAAGTTCGTAACGACTCCGAGCTGTTACAAAATGCCACGTAGTAACGGCTCGAGCCTGTTACTAACCTGCCACGTAGTAACGTCTCCGGCCTGTTACGACGACGTTGTTACAAAAAATTAGTAAAGGCTCTTAGCCGCTACCACGTGTCATTTCGTAATGGCCCTCAGCTGTTACTGACGCCGTTATAACCCACAATTGGTAACGGCCCCATTGCCGTTACAAAAAAACTGCAACACCCCTTTTTGTAACAGGCAAGAGCCGTTACAACCCGTTTTAGTAACGGCTCGGTTCTGTTACGAATCGAGAAATTTGGTGTAGTGGTGGTTGAAGGATTGTCGCATCGTTTTCAAATAATTAGTCAACAAATCATGCAATTCCTAGGTCTACTAGTGAACAATCACCGAAATAGATTGAACGGTGAAGCTGCACATGAGGTGGAACCAAGAACACTAGGGATACGGGAAGTATCTCACGGTATACCTTTCGCCTTCCAATCTTGTTTGGACATTCTTAGAAAGATCTACAAGTTCAGTCTGTTCTGCCTCCTTCATGCTCCACCACTCGGTAATCGAATAAGACATTAATTGACAGCCATGTAGTAGTTGCTTTAATCTAATGTAGTACGTATTTATTATAAAAAAAGCTTCAAATTACTTATGATATTGATGGTGCAAATGTAAAGAAAAGTTCACTGATTAAATAAATATAACACAATATGACACAATTCAAAACATAATACAACATAAAACATAACACCAAAATAGAACATAAAACGATAGTAAATTGATTAGTTCCTACATTTTAATCAGTCCGCTCCACCAACACCTAAGACATTTGTAGAAGTGCTAGCTTTTCATATGTGACTTCTTCTGTAGAATGTTAAAATGCATAAAAGTCATGTAACCGGGATTTGAACATCTATTAATTCTCTGTGGAAAATGTTTGAACTCGTGACCTCCCTTTCCATAATGCTTTTGTAATAACTCTTTCTTGAATTTGGCTTTAAGTTTGAAGTTGTTGTGCAGTTTTACGAACTTTTGTTATTCTTCTTTAACCTTCATAGCATCATTTAACATATGTAGTTCCTCTGGAAAGTTAGGATATTGACATTGTAAATACTTGTGCTTTTTTGGTTGTGAGTCAATGACCATTATGATGCGTGAACAACCTTCTTGTGGACGTTTGAATACATCCAAAGGCATTGCATCAGACTGTGTCATCTATGAAACATAATGGACAAACCTCTTTTGCTTACACACATAATATTTGTTTCTTTTAGAAAATATGATGGATGGTGTAAGTTGAGAATGATTTTTGTAGGTTGAGTTGAGAACAGAAGTAGTGTGGTATTTCTAAGATAAAATAAAGACGTTAGGGCGTTGGTAATACATGTAGGGCGTTCAAGGTGAAGCCACGTCGGGTTACTTTGACCACCAACGGATACATATCCAATGACTCTAATTTCTTAACCTATAAATTCAACTCTTCCCAACTCCAAATTCACACCTTATGCACCACTTTATAATTGCACTTCAATCTTAATCTTTCATTCTCAAACTCATAATCTCTCAATCTGTAAAAAAATATCTCAAAAAACTATTTTCCAGAGTTCATGTCCCTAAATATACTAAAGAAGAGGATTTAGCTATTTCAAGAGCCTATGTTTTTCATACTCTAGGAAAGTGAAGATGGAGTGATCCAAATAGCTCTGATGTGTGGCACGAAACTAATGACAAACTTTTTCTTTACAAAGGTTGTTTCAACATCCTTAAAGATGGTCCATTTGATATAGTTTGATGTTATTGTTGTCGTTATGAAATCAAGTTATCTTATATGGAAGTCTGAATATAATAAGTACCTCTTAATATAAAATGGAATTCTAATTAAGGTCTAAAATTTTTCATTAATCAATATTATTGCCACTTCCTATACAAGATATAAATTTAGACAATAATTAGAACTTAAATAATGACTTTAACTAAAATCTAGTATATTTCTCGGCCTCCTGGTTATCTTCATTTGACATATCTTCCATTCAAAGTGTCGGTGAACTTTTTTCCTTTGTTTCTATAACTTCGATTGTTCACTTTCAAAACTGGAGCTAATCTTTGGCTTTTAGCAGAACATTTTCTTAGATTAACTTATAAAACTTGCACTTCCCTTTGATTATTTTCAATCTTTTTAAAATTACGACGTATCTTAGAACATAATAACTTCCAGTTTGGCATCACAAAAAAGTGTAATAGCTTTTCGAGACACTTCACTTAAAGAAATTTAAACACTAGAATACAAATTAGAAGACATTTAGTAGAGAAAAACAAGAAAAGTGATTTTTAGTGAATATAAAGTGGTGACAATTTATAGTGATAAAAATGTAGCTATTTTTTTACTGTAACAATGTAGCATTGTCGACTTTACTAGGACCATCAGTGGCTTACCCGCAACCTCTAGCAGTCTTGCTTTCACAACGCGGATTAAACTGAGCCGCCAACGACCTTTCTTCCACCACACTCTTCTTTTTAAGCGGTCATTACATTTACCAATATTTTATCATTTGTCCTTTTTCTGATTATTGGCGCTTTAGGAAATATTTTGAATAAATTATTGGTCTGCAATCAAGAACATGCAAATCATCGCTTGTAATTACCTTTGAAATGTGGGACTAACTGATTCACAGTCAAAATTAAGCCAAAAGTTTGAAAAAGTTTTGCGGGATACGTTGCCAAATTTCCCTTGTTGTACATTGAGTGAATTAGATTTTTTTTCGTTCATGCCGGGGAATTGGACTTCAACACTAGTATACTTTGAGCTTTGCTCGATGTTCTTTTGAGTTTTGACAATAATGACAGGAGCTAAAGAAGAACCATTTTTTTGGGAGCATGATTTTTTTGTGGGGACCATGATTCTATTTTAGGTAAGACATTATAAGTAATTCTAAGTCACCCCTTATCTAAATGTTTTTCTTAATACTAAACTTAACCTCCTTAATTAAATGTGTTAGTTTAATGATTAATTAGTTATTAGTTAATGATTAGTGATTAGTATGATTAGTAATGATTAGTTTCCATTAAGAAGTTCTATTACAAAAAATTGAAAATTTTCTTTGCGAGAAATTTTAATTTTTTTTGCGATTAAGTTCGGTTACCCAAATTTATGACCAAAAACGAACTTAATGATTAGTGATTAGTATGATTAATAATGATTAGTAATGATTAGTTACCAGTAAGAAGTTCGGTACAAAAAATTGAAAATTTTCCTTGCGATCAAACCGAACTCTATATTTGGTGTGACCTTATGAAAAAATTTAAATTTTTTTTACGAACAAACCGAACTTAAATTTCGGTTAAGAAACATTTTTTGCGACGTAACCGAACTAAAGTTCGGTTGGGAAATGTTTTTTGCAAGTAACCGAACTATTAGGGTTCGGTTGGGAAATGTTTTTAGCTACTAACTGAACTAAGGTTCGGTTGGGAAATGTTTTTACAACTAACCGAACTATTAGGGTTCGGTTGGGAAATATTTTTTGCTACTAACCGAACTATTAGGTTTCGGTTGGGAAATGTTTTATGCGACATAACCGAACTAAGGTTCGGTTGGGAATTTTTTTTTGCGAAATAGCCAAACTTTTCTTCATGTTCATCATTTCCATTAGGTTCGATTAGTTCGACAAAGTTTTTCACATAATTCCTAGCCGAACTTCTCTCTGCAACTTCCATTTTCAACTCATTTTGATGGTTAATACTCATTTTTCAATCGAACGAGGAACGTCAAGCAAAGAGAGAAGAAGAAGAGGATAATTTTTGTTTCAAAACTAAATTTTTTTGATTCCCCCTATTTTTGTTTTCGATTTTGATTTTGATTTTGGTTAATAGATTCATTTAAATTAGATATATATGATTAGATTTATATAGTTATTAGGTTAGTTTTAATTTAAATTAAAGTAAAGGGTAAATGTGTACCTACCTAACTTTAGGACACCCCTTATAAGTATAGGGAGGTTGGCCTAATAAGACCATGGTCCCAAAAAAAACCATGGTCCCTAAAAAATGGTTCCTAAAGAAGAGTATTTGGGCCATTTAGTTTGTTTATACCGGTGGGCTTGAGAGGCCCAAGTGGTTTTTTTTCCATTATTTTCCTCAATTGTCAACATTCCTCAAAATTAATGTCTCAAAATCTCATAACTTTCTTCACTGGATCTTCTATATATCAAAGACTTGTGTTTTACAGTTTGGCGGTCGAAAAATCAATAGTTTGGAGTATCTAATCTAGTTTGGTTATTCGTTAGATTTTTTTTCTTAAGTTATTTAAATTTCTTATAACTCCATGTTATTGGATTAGGATTTTGTAATAGTCAGTCCAACACCCCTGTTATTCGAATGAGAATTAAAAGTCATTGATTTGTGATTTTCAGAGATTTATGGAGATTTGTTAATGAAAATAAGAACTGTATAAATCTCTTCTCAAGAGGTGATATTTTGGGAAACTTGGAAATTTAGGGAATATTTGTTTTTGAGAGTAAGACCATTGTTTTTTCTCTTTTTTCGTTTGAGCCGACGACCAAGGGACGAGCCAGTTGCGCAGTAATACAACGGACTTCATCTAAATATATTGGACATCTCCTTTCTTTTCTTCCTTCCCCTCGTGTATACCTTCAAAAGACATCTCCTCAGATGAAACAACGAAAAGATGCTAACCAGTGATGAGATAGCATAACAAATAAAAAAAATGTGGGATGACATAAAACTTAGACATAGGACAAGAATGAGCTTCATTCTAACAACAAACAAATATTTTATTACTTATTAGGTATTCATGGCACTTCTATCAATATTGTAACGTGCATAATAAAAAAATCAGTTGATGTTTAAAAATTTTAGTTAGATATTATACATTTTTTGTCTCTACATATAAATCACAGAAACTCTTCACAAATCTCGTTTTTTATCTCTACAAGTCATAAGGACTCTCTAAAATACTCTCAGAGAATCACTAGAAATCTCTAGATTTCAGAGAATTTTCGGGAGTCACTCAAATAAAGAAATCTATGAAAATCTATAGAAGTCTCATTTGACTACTCACATGTTAGTTACATTTTATACATTTTTTGTCTATATAAATCACAGAAACTCTTCACAAATCTTGTTTTTTTTCTCTGCAAGTCATAAGGACTCTCAAAAATACTCTCTGACAATCACCAGAAATTTCTAATTTTTCAGAGAGTTTCCGTGAGTCACTCAAACAAAAAATCTATGAAAGTCTATAAAAATCTCATTTGACTACCCACGTTAGATATGCTGAGCCATGCCCATTTGTTGTTGTTTTTCCAAGCTCTGCTGGTGAAGATTATTTGGTAAAGCGTTGAATCTATCAAGAACCCATTAAGTTTACGGCAGAAACTCACTTCAAGAACCGGAAGCACAGGTAGCAAGGTAGGATTGCATCACTTAGATCCAAATAAGCCGTAGTGACATTTTTGAACCGAGATATATGAAGCAGTTTTAATCTCATTTTGTGGTTCCATGAAAATGAGGTTGATATTCAGATCACGTTCATATCAAACAATAGATGTAACAAACTAAATTTAATATTGACTTCTAAAAGTAAAAGAATCTGGGCTTGTTTATTTGAATTTTGAAAAATTGTTTTATAAATTTGTTTTCTAAATATTTCTAGATACTTTTATAGAAGCTGTTTAAGTTTAGATGCATAAATCGACGATTTTTTAGTCCTAAAATACTTGCTATATTTCATATTTTTCCACCTTTTATCTTTATTTGTCCCTATCTTGGAATCAGGCCATAACATGGAGAGTTGTGTATTTCAATTTTCGAGACATACTTCTAATACTTCTCTCTATATGGTTTCTTTTATTTGAAACTTTCCAAGTAAACAACAAAAACCTATAATCTAAAGACTAGGAACCTTAAATACAAACCTAGAGTAATTATGGAAAACAAACCTATTTTCTTTGTGTTTCTTAATCTTTGTGCAAAATCCTATTTAGGCATCTAAACTAGGATGGAGGGAGTACACCCGAAGTGCCACTCTTTCTCTTCAACGGAAGGATTAGGTCATTCCAAATTAGACAATCCCTTAACTAAACTGGTTCATGAAATAACAATATTCAGCAGACCCAAAAACAGAAACCGTTTCCTTTTGGAACTCCCGAGGATTTTAGAACTTCAATATAAGAACCCCCTCGGCTTCCTTATGCCTGCAATTCTGTAACCATCCCTGTTGCGTCATAGTTTTTTTCTTTGTTTTTTTTCCTTTTTTTTTTTTTTTGTTTTTTGTTTTGGCGTTGTTTAACATTGAGCTTATCATCCGATGATGACAAGTACCAACAAGAGTCAGGTAAGATCATTACTTCAAAAGTAGTACAAGAAGAGGCAAACAACGATGGTGAAATGTGTGAAACCATATCTTTTAACACAAACCTCCCCGGTGACTGCCTAAGTCTTATATTTAACTTCCTGGAAACTGAAGATGATTGGAAATCGTTTGGATTAACTTGTCGTCAGTGGCTTGATATTCAAAACAAAGATTCAGAAATTAGTCCTGAAAACTTTTCCATAGGTCTTCGTAAGTTGCTGTCTTGATTCCAACACCTCAAATATTTAACTCTAAGTGGTCTTCCTAATATAACAGATTTAAGATTTTGTCACATCAAAGCCATTATTCCATAAATCCGAAGTTCAATCTCTGTGCTTTGAATTCTGCCATGAGAATTCAGATATCGAATTGTCTTTAGTTTTGTCTTTAGTATTCAGATATACATTTAGCCTCTACTGAAATTAATGATAAAGGTTTAGAGACCCTGGGAAACTGTTGCCCATCCATAAAGAGGGTTAACCTCTCACGTTGTCACTCAATTACTGATTCAGGAATAACTTTTCTCTGTCGAGAACTAGATTCACTTTGGATTGGTTCCTGCAGCAAAATAACTGGTATCGGATTTCTTGAGTGTCCAAACACCTTAACCCGTCTTGGAGCTGGTGGGTGCGAACTTACACCAGAGGGGGTTAAAGCAATAGTTAGCGATGGTGGGCTTACTATTCTACATCTCTCGCCTGACGATTTTGGGAAAGGATGGGTTAATACTGAATCAGTTATGACGATTTCAAAAGGTTGCTCTTCATTAGAGTGTTTCAACCTATCGAATTGTAAGAAGGTAGGGCGTGGGGGATGGGAAGCTATCGGTCAGCACTGCAAAAATTTGAAAATCCTTCACGTGTCTGGATGCAGAAAGCTATGTGATCTAGGGTTGCAGGCTTTGCGTAATGGGTGTAACAAGCTTGACAAGTTAATTGTAGACGATGACAATAGTTGTAGCAGCTTTGCTCTTAAGCTTTTCAAGCGCGAAAAACCTGGTGTGATGTGTAGTTCTGATGAATATTTGTTGGAAACTTGGAGAATGATAATAAAATAAGCCTGAAGAATTTTGTTCTTCAATTTTGAAGTCCTAACTTTTTGCTATTGCTGAGAACTTTGTTTAATTGGTTTGATATTCCAATTAAAATTGCAGTGGTTATCTTGTCTGTTTGCACGAAGATTCTTTTTCTGCAATTCAAAATAGAGTTTCTAGAAACATAGCTGAACAACCAGATTTCTTTTTTTAATATTGATATACGCAAAAACTCTGAGATTTTGAATTCGTGGACACGTGCATGCTTTGTTACATTTGCTATCTCTTTTGCATCTGTTGGTCTCAATATGACGAGGTAAGGAAACTTTGACACGCTCTATATGGAACCATATTTTAGAGCCATATGTAACGCGCAAAAGATACCTTCACGGTTCTTCAATTCTATTATCAGTTCTCTTTCATCTTTCTTTCGCCTGATCATATGAGATAGAGTTGTGTCCATATGGTCCGCCATTCAATGAATAGCTATGCCAATGAGACATCCTATAACTCTTGAGTATTCAAATTAAGATATTTCATTACCCTTATTTTCTCTCGAGTCTACAAGAAGAATCGTATGGAGTACACGCAGGTTTACAATCAGGCTGATTGTATCTCATAAGCACAAATTCAACATAATGAGAACGACTAAGACTATAATTTTTTGATTATCTTCTAATCCTCATCTCTAAGATTATATCAAAAGAGCCTAAATCTTTCTAGTCAACGTTCTCATTCAGTGCATGTTTTTAGTGGAATTAATCACATCTATGTTTGTATCAAGTATAAGCATATCATCAACATACAAGCATAAAATCACACAGGCATCCTTAACAAGTTACTTGTAAATACACTTGTAAGATTCATTAACTTAAATCCACTACACATTATCACATGATCAAATTTTCCATGTCATTGTTTACGTGCTTATTTGAAAACCATACAAAGATTCGTCCAATTTACAAACTTTGTCTTCATAACCTTTCACTACAAAGTCCTCAGGTTGGTCTATGTAAATTTCTTTATCTAACTCACGGTTTTAAAAAAGTTGTCTTAACATCCATCTGATGTATCTCCAAGTTGTTTATGACAACAATATCAATTAGCATCTCAACAGAAGTAATTCTCGTCACAAGTGAATAAGAATCAAGGAAATCTACACCTTATTTTAGTTTATAGCCTTTAGCTACCAACATAGCTTAATATTTTTCCACAGTTCCATCTACCTATCGTTTCCTCTTAAAGACTCATTTACATCCCATGGTCTCACTCCCTGGAGGTAAATTAGTAAGCTCCCAAGTCTGGTTCCGACGGACTGAGTCCATTTCATTAAATGAAGCTTCTTACCAGAATGGGGTTTCAGTAGATATCAAGGCTTCTTTATAAGTCTTGGGCTCATACTAAGCTAGGCATGTTATGAAGTCGGTTTCATAAGAAGTCTCAAGTCTAATTGTTTTACTTCTCTTAGGCTCAACATCAACTTCATCTTCCTTTAAAATAAGTTCTGACTATTTGAAAATAAATCTAGGGGATTAACAACACATCTCTAATGAGGTACATGTTTGGAATAAACATGTTCAAAGAACTCAGCATCCCTAGATTCCTTAATAAAATTCACACCAGAGTCATAAAAAATCAAAACGCACAACCAAAAATATACATGTAAAAGTATACTCAGCATACCCTATATGAAGACACAATCAACATTTTTGGTTTCAATCTAGTTCTTTTAGGAAGAGGAATTACAATCTTAGTCAAACACCCCCACATTTTGACGCATTCATAAGAAGGTCATCTACCTTTCCATAAATCATATGGAGTTTCATTTGATCCTTAAAAGGGTACTCTATTCAGGATATACTAGTTAAGAGGACTATCTTCCCCCACAAGGCCGCAGGTAATCCTGAAGTAACCAACATGGCAATTATCATCTCCTTACGGTTGTTAAGTTCAAGGCTTCTAATTGGTTTTCAACTTCAAGTTGATACATCTTAAGGCTTCTAAGGAAACATCCTTAACCCTAAACAAGTATACAAGATAGTACCTCGAACAATCATCTACGGAAGTTATAAACCATCTTTTACCATAGTGGTTTTGGGTTGAACTCATGTCAACTAGACCTAACTGAATTAATTCTAAAGGCTTAGAATTACTCTGAACATTTGTACTAAAAGGTTTTATAGCATATTTTGATTCTTCACAGATTTCACTTTTGTGTTCAATATCCAAACTAAATTTGGGTACGCAGCCTATGCTGGCCAGTTTAAGCATTGACTTATAAGTTTGCGGTTCCAAGTCTACCATGTAAAACAATCAATCACACAAAGAAAGCACAAGAATCAACTATGTTCACTTCATCAGTTTTTCCGTTAAGCTTATATAGACCCAAAGTCCTATAACTCTTGCTTGATAAATCACTGCCTAGTTACAACAAGTTTTCCAGATTCAATTAATATATTAAATCTTTTACCATCTATAACAGAACAAGATACAAGATTCTTGCATATGCTCGAAACATGAAAACTTCTTTCAATGTGAGAATATTACAGATATGAGCTTCTGCTCGACCTTTTCCTTTTATGCAACCTCTGTTGCAGATGACTTACTCAAAAAAAAGTTTCTCGACATCCCCTATCCTCTGATAGGAGGTGAACAGGTCTCTGTTTCAATAAACATTCTCGGTGGCTCCAGAGTCCACCTACTGGTCTCTCACATTGGTTATTAAAATAACTTCCGACATCATAGTTCTAGTTTGTTTCAACTAAATTAGCATTAACTTTCTTCTTATTAAGGTTTTTTATGTTGTCTACAGTTTACTTGCGCTGATGATCTCGCCTTTGTCAGCTTTGGAAGACTCGTGTTCATCCACAGGCTCCTGGTATCCATGTCCCTTTCCAATTTCATGTCATAATCTTCGTTTATACTTTGACCACGTACACAGTAATTTCCCAATCACCTAATACACCACATCTGACAAACCTTAGTTCCGAATCGGAAAATAAAATACGAGTTTTGAAGATAACATCTAGATTTACAAACTTCGTTTGAATCACCATATCAAAAAAATCATGGTTACCCCATAAAAACTACTTTAGTTAACAACAAATTTTTCAGAAACGTTTCTCTGTTTTGTAAAATATCAAAAAACTACTTTTACAACTCCAAAAATTCTGAAATTTTATGTGGGTAACTATCAAGATGTCTACTAAATTAGCTCAAAAGGGTTCATCGAAATTCCTTTTAGGTTAAGAGATAAATTCGAAACTCTACAGCTGACCAAAAATTCGTTTTTTTTTTCACTTCACAATTAACATCCATGATTATTACAAATTGTAATGTCTTAAGATTGTTGGGTGCAATAATCAAAAACAAGGAAAAATCGAATAAACAAAAGTTATTGATACTTAGCTCCTTTATAATGGAAGTGATCGATTTGATGAAACGAACGAGCTCTCCAGATCTCCGCAACAGCAACAAGGCAAAACTTTGGAAAAACAGAGTGAGTCACGTGTTCAACACGTTGCCCTTAAGACATTAGCGCCCGGCTACACTCAAGAGTGATGCTATAGTCGTCATAGGAAGGATATCTCCAGGATAAAACACCCTACTACACCTACTACTAGCATATGTAGTAGATGCTCAACTTGAGCTTGATAACTCCGAAAAACCCTTAAGGAAAATCGCGAACGCGTAATAAAACAATATAAAATATTTTCCCTTCGGGCTCCCTCTAAAATATAGAGCAACCCCTTTCCCATAGATTTTACAAAAGTAGTGAATTTGTTTATATAATGGAATAATACAACTTAAAAAGATGAACTCCTCGATGTGAGACTAAAAGCTTATATAGTCTCTTAAAACAACTAAAAAGTGGAAACTTTACGGTGTGGGACTGATAAGTTTTTTTCATTTATAAAAATACAAAAATAAATTATAATTTTTATTAAAACTTTAAAAATCGTATTTTATTAATCGTTTTCCAACAAGACATACGTGATACACTAAAGGGCACGCTTCACACCAGAACTCGATGCCAGGATAATGAGGAGAAAATTTTTGATGGGGTTCAAAACGGAAGCCAGGATAAGAATAAGCATCCAAATGGCAAAATTTTTGAACTGAGTGCAAAACGGAAGCCTGGAAATGGGCTCTTGATTTATCTCTTGGAGAAAATTAGTGGAGGGAAAAAGCATCCTGCACCACCCCCATAGATTACTAGAACCATGGGATCATTGAACAGCAAGAGTAAGCTAGAAAGTAAGGACGAAAAGAGGTGAAGAGTAACAAGAAAAACTCTAAAATCAGAGCTAAAAAACTGGAGAGGACAGACCGTGATGACAAAGAAAAACAGTTAATGTACAAGAAGGATGATCATAGTTAGGCGAAGCATTCGATCAATTCAGATCCATTAGTTTGTGCTGACGTTAATTTAGGTTAGTTGGATAGCTAACGATAGTGATTTGGGAAAGGGTAATTTGGGTGTTTTAAATGAGAATATATATTTGTTAGAAACGGTTAAAAATAAATAGGACATGTGTCAGCTTTTTAGTGGTCCCTCATGCCCCATCCAACTTGGCCCCATCAAAAATTTACTCGATAATGAGTAAGGCATCTTCTTCTTTGGTTCCTGATATTGTGAACGGTGTGCGTAGGCCTTAAACCACGTTCAAAAGCTTGGTTGCTCATCTATGGAGAACAGTGACTAAGGTTCGAGGACTTAAAGAGCATGAAACGACCGAAATGAAAAATTCGGTATTATGGCATCTTTTTTAGTCTATGGACGAAGAAGGTTGACACCCCTTGTTCCTGGTGAGTATTATGGTAATCTGGTGCTATGCGCATTTCCCCCAACTCGAGTAAATTACCTCTTAAATGAATCAATGAGTGCCACGCTGCATACCGAGACAATACATGATTTGGCGGTGAAAGTGAAAGACGATTACTTCAAATCTTTTGTAGACTGTGCAATTACTCACAGTATGCAAGATGAAGAGCTTCACGTAGGAGAGGAGAGCTATAACATGACATCTTTGTGGCTAAATTTGGAAATTGATAGCTGGGTTTCCGTTCAATGATGTAGATTTGGGCGTCGGAAAGCCTTGGACTTTCATGCCATAGTTTGAAAATTGGGAGGGGCCCGGTGATATATGTTGTTCCTTCCTTCGAGCGTGATGGAAGCATATAGATGTTTACATAACTTTGTTCCAGCAACACTTAGAACTCTTCGAAAAGATTTGTTACTCAATAGACTAACTGGCTAAGATTTATTTAGTTAAGTTCGGGGAGCGATATGTTTGTTGTTCGAAGAGTTAAGTCAATGGTACTTTTCAAAGATAATCCAATTGTTTCCGAAACAAAGTTATGTAGACATATATATACCTTCATCACCACCGAAAGAATAAGTAACCAAGTTAATATCAGAGTACCTCAAAGGCATAAAAATACATTGTTGAATTTGAAGTTTCCTTCTGGTTTTTATTCTGATCTCAACTAATAGTCTAGCTACTTGCAGTCTTGTAAGTGTGGGTAGTCTCGGGTGTAATAATCAACTCAGAGGAGAAGAGTAGATTCTAGTCTATCAAACGAAAAGTTTTGAACCGCGTGTTCCCCGTTCATCGCTGGCCACTGAACTGACATAGTCAGAGTTGCTGCATATTGAGGGCTTACGTACTCGGAATCGGACAACACGATGGGATAAATGCTGGATCTGAGACCAACCATTTGTCATGTCGGCAGTGACATTCCACGCTTTTTTTGGTAACATTTTTGAAAAGTTTTGTGGAAAGGTTATCCAAAAAGCAAAACTCCGTCAGAAAGAAAACTTAGATGTATAAGTAGGGACCAACATGGATGGAAAAGCAAATCGTGGTTCTTTAATGAAAGACATCTCCTCCTGTATTCACTTTTGAACTCAACTAATAAATTTTATTGCTTAAAAAAATGACGAAGAGACTCAACTAATTAACTGAATTTCTAGAACACCTTTTTTGGTGGAAGAACTTCTAGAACACCGTCGTCTAACAGTCAAATATATTCTAGACACAAGGGAATATGTTATATATAGGCATGGCGCATTGCCCTAGATGGGTTGTTTTTCTTTGCATTAGGCCTGTCTGTTTTGTGGTTATACTAAACAATTTCTTTTGGCCCCTTGGGTCGCATCTTTTCTTTCTATACCTCTTTTGCAAGTGTAGGTGTAGATAATCCACATGGCTAGGTGGTAAGATCCTAAGCTATGATACACCAAAGAATAAAGAGCGCCGAAGCACAAGATAGAACCAGACGGCGCAAGGAGCGAGGTATCACGTGGGTCAGATGTGACGTGATCCTTATCCTCTGACAGGTCATGCGAACAATCAGAAAGCACTCGGTCAGACGAAGGGAGATGGTCAAACAAAGGAACGAGAAGAAGAGAAGGGCGACATCGTGTTAACCGGACGATTAACACTCGGCCTCGGGTGAAGAACTATCGTTCAAACCAGAAAGTCGGGCGAGCAGTGAAGGTCCGATAGGGAACAGCTAAATTGATGTAATATGACCAACATTGTAATTCTGTTGTATGTCGACCTTGGCCTATAAATATAAGGCTGGTCGAGAGAGAGAGGTAGGTGGAAGGTGAGAGAAAAACAAGGCATCATACTTGAGTTGTGAGAGCTTCACCATTTGATAAGGAGAGAACAACTTGTAACCAAAGAAGAGAAATAAGAACATTCATCCTTTCACCCCGTGGACGTAGTGTGTGATTTTATGCTACTACATTATGGCGCCGACTAAGGGGATCTTCTAAGTTCTCCGGATACCTTGACTGCATGTGCCGACGGAGACGATCCAAAAGCTCCTAAAAACACTTTGTGTGTTAGTTGATGCTATGGGATGAACTCTGCTCGGTGAAAGTCTGTATATGATCGTTTGGTTTGAAGATTGTTGATATAGTTAAGTTTTCGTTGTTAAGATCGAGTCTTTAGCAAACATTTTCAGTTAGGTCGATCCCGAACAGTCGACTAGTCTCGCTTGTAGACGAGTCTGTTTTCGTGTCTTAATCTTCATTTTCATAGTACTTTTCGCACTTGTCTTCGTATTTTGATCTTAGTTTTTGTCCCGCGAGTTCAACAACGGAATACCCATAAACTCCCAAATAACATCTTCGATGTGTGGTTGAAGTTATTTGAGGTTCCATGTTGGCCGGGGAAAATGCCAAAACAATAGCACGGCGAGATTATTGGTCGCCGGTGAAGGAATCCAAGGAATCAAGGGAAGAAATCCCTTTGTAGTTCCAAGGGAGTGCATAAGTCTTAGTCCAGTTTTTGTCGTGGCGTGCTGGCCTCATAAAAGTAGGAATTTGGACCTTTTACCCACAGAGAACAAGGTGTTAATGATTTGGAGTCTAGGGAATGTAGGAAAAATTGTAGTTAATGCAGAGTCGTGGTACTGAAAGCGACGTCGTGCAACTTTGAAAGAGACGTAGAATGATACCCGTCTAAAAGGAGACACTTAGAGTCTGAGCAGGGAAAATTGGCGAGGCCAGCATGGCAGAGCAGAGGGAATCGTACTTTTGAAACTCAGTCTTGGTGCCAATCACCTTTTTCTTCTAAAACCCGTGCGTACTATAGAAACTTTTCAAAAACAGGTCAAAGTAAGGTGTTGTCTATTTTCACTGACGTAGGTAGGGACGACTCTCGGACTAACGACACACTGTGTCCGATGGCTAGCACGCCAGGGATGGGAAGAACTCTGAGGAACCGCACGATCTCCACTAACAGCATGCAAGGAGGAGTAACTGGGACGAGGCAAGGGAGTAACGGGCATCCACCACCAGAGGAATCACGATCTGCTGCAAGGGGTATGCCAACTGTGGACGAGGAGATCGATCTGGGACGAGACGGTGACCCATCATCTCTGGAGCGAATCGCCTCGCCCCCAAGGAGGGATGATCAAATAGATGGACTTACCGCGTCAGACACGGAAGATGATGAGGCAACATTGATCCTGCATGCTCAGAAACGAAACATCATACGACAAGCTGAGTATCAAGAAGCCCTCGGGCGAGAGAAAGAACGACTAAAGCGAGTACAACTAGGACGAGAAACAACTATCGGAATCGATCCGGCGACATCGACTCAGATACCTCCCGCAGTACCACCTCCACCACCCCTGCCCATTTATGCCATCCAAATGGTCACTCTAGCCATGAGAGTACAGATCCAACACTGCTCGCAATTATGGAAATCCAAAGAAGGCAAGAGGCGACTTTAAGGGATCTTCAGCAGAGGAACCTAGCTCTAGAGTTCGAGAACTATCAGCTACGGAACTTAAGGTCGAGGTCGAGAGGATCTTCTAGCCGAGGGACATCAGGACACCAAGGCCTAATCGGGAAGGTACCACCTGCAGTAGGACCAAGCAATTCCGGTCGATCAGGACCACCCCCAATACCACCTATCGGAAGATACGATCCACCCGAGGATTCATCGACAGACGACGAAAGGCACGAGAGGAATAATCAACAGAGAAACACAAGGTCCGACAATGCGACTGAAGCCAAGCTAAGAGAGTTAGAGGAAAAGATAAGGAAGTTGTCAGGAACCGGCGAAGAAGATAAGCTCGCCGAGGTCATAAGAGAGGCCGAGAGGACCCCTTTCACCCAAGAGCTAGAACCAAGGGCCTTCCCACCTAAGTGCACATTCCCCACCTTCCCATCAAGGTTCGACGGCACGGGAGACGCAGTTGAGCATTTGAAGATGTACACAATGTCCCTAATACAATGGAAAAACCATGAGGTGGTAATGTGCAAGTTATTCCCTGCAAGTTTGGAAGGCGAGGCAAGGAAATGGTTCTACAACCTCGCACCAGGAACAGTCAACAGTTATGAGACTCTAGTCGAAGCCTTCCTTGAAAAATACATGCACAACAACAGACCTCGGCCCATGGTCAACAAGCTATTCACCTTGGCCCGACGGTTCAGAGAGCCTCTCAGATCATTGACCGATAGATGGAGAAATTTGTGCACAGAAATTGGGAAAGTACCCGTCGACCAGCAGATATTCGGGTTTGAAAATGCACTTGGGAGGTCGGATCCCATATGGATAGCCATGTTCACTGAAAAACCACAAACATTGAAAGAAATGAGGAAAATGCAAGAACATTTCATCGCCCTAGAAGAAATTCAGGAAGAGTCAAGGGATAGGGTAGTGCAAGAGGCTAGTGCGGCGCTCGAGTCGACATCGGACGATTTCAAAGGCGGCCCGAAAAGAGACCGATCCCACCTACGCGAGGAAATGGGAAGAAGGAATGGGTGGCTAAAGGAAAGAGGCCGAGGCACGAGGCGAGAGTATACACCCTTTTGAATGCTCCACTAGAAGAAATCTTCAAAGAGGTCAAAAAAAGGAGTGACATCATATACCCAGTTTCAAGAGGTGTACAGTTCGAGGAGACCAAGGATCACCCGGAATATTACCATTATCATCAATATCGAGGCCGCTCTACAAATAACTGTTGAGAAGTGAAAGACATCGTGCAACACCTTATTAGAGATGGTTATCTGAGGCAGTTCGTCCGACACCCAGCCCAGACGACCGCAGCGCCCGATGCACCCGTCTATCAGGTACGGATCGACAGATCCACACAGTTTGTCAACACGATTTTCCATTCCGCCACTCAAGCGTACAATCTGAATCCTGGAATCATGTCAAGAATCCACAAAAGAGATCATAATGGGAAGGAAATTTTCAGTGTAGCAAAAGCTTTGCCTATGGAATCCTGGATGATGCGACCCATCTCTTTCTCGGCTCAGGATGTCCCGATGAATGGCCAAGCTCACAGTGATCCCTTGGTTATCACCCTACTGATTGAGGAATGAGGGGTAAGAAGGATACTAGTAGATAGTGGGAGCTCAGTCGAAGTACTCTTCTACGATACGTTCAAAAGGATTGAGTTGTCAGATGATATACTCGTCCCATCGACATATCGTATCTACGGTTTTAATGGGACCGTAACCATCCCAAAGGGCGAAGTAACTATAAGGGTATCGGATGAAGGTTGTTACCTAGATACTTTAACCACATTCTGTGTGGTTGATGTCGCCTCGCCCTGTGAAGCTATAATCGGAAGACCATGGATCGCGGGAATCAAAGGAGTGGCATCGTCCTATCATCAAAGGCTACGATTCCCAACTTACAAGGGGATAGCTGAGGTCGTAGGAGATCCACAGGTAGCCCGACAGTGCATGCAGGTCGATGCCCAGATAAATGAATAGCGGCGAGCACGACAAAGGGGAGAGAAGAAAAGGGCTAAAGAATCCAAAGTCGCAGAAGAACTGGAAAGAGTTATTTCGCATGCGGTCATGACTTACGAAGCACAAGAAAACGAGCCTTCATAGCAATTAAAGGAGACAGCGGCGGTGAAGGAATCAGAACCAAAATTCTCGTCCCTGGAACCTACTCGGGAGATTAATTTTGGAACTGTAGAAGAACCAAGGGTGGTAAGGATCGGTTCCTTACTATCGGACGAACAAGTAAACCAGCTCGTGGCCGTGCTAAAGGAAAACATGGACGCATTCGCATGGAACATGCACGATATGGAGGGTATAGATCCGGATGTATGCTGTCACCATCTAAGGATCGACCCAAGCTTCAAGCCAGTCCGAAAAAAGATGAGGTGAATCGCACCAGAATTACAGGCGGCCGTCGAGAAGGAGCTAAAGAAGTTACAGGAATCGGGAATAATTAGGAAATCACACTACCCACAGTGGATATCTAACATGGTCGTGGTACCAAAGAGAAACGGAGGAGTCAGAATCTGTATCGACTTCAGGGAGCTGAACAAAGCTTGTCCGAAGGAAAGTTTCCCTCTCCCAAGTATCGATCAACTGGTGGAATCTATAGTGGGGTACGAGGCACTAACGTTGATGGACGGATACGCGGGGTATAACCAGATCCCACTGGCTCCCGAGGATCAAGAACACACCTCCTTCTTCACACCAAGGGGCCTATACTGCTACACCAAGATGTCGTTTGGGCTGAAGAATGCAGGCGCCACATATTAGAGGTTGGTGGGCGACATGTTTGAAGACCAGATCCACAAAACCATTGAGGTATATGTCGATGATATGCTAGTAAAAAGTCGCCTAGCCAAGAATCACATCCGAGACCTGCGGGAAATTTTTCGAACGATGAGAGAATATAAAATGAAAGTTAACCCGACAAAATGCGACTTTTGGGTCACATGGCGCAAATTTTTGGGATACATCATCACTCCAAAGGGGGTAGAAGCAGATCCCGAGAAAGTCAGAGCCATCCTCGAGATGCCGTCACCAGCCACAATAAAAGACGTACAAAAGCTGAACGGAAGTATAGCAGCATTGGGGCGATTCATATCTCGGTCGTCCGACAAATGCAAGGATTTCTTTAGCACTCTTAAAAAAGGAGAGAAATTAAAATGGACGGACGCCTGTGAGGAGGCGTTTCAGAATATTAAGCTACATCTTGTAAGTCTTCCAGTATTACAAAGACCCGAGCCGTCGGAGGTCCTCACATTATACCTCGGAGAAACTTCATATGCTATCAGTGCAGTCTTAGTTCGAAATGAAGGGAACGAGGAAAATCACGTTTACTTCATCAGCAAAACATTAAGTCCGGCCGAGAAAAATTATACAAGGATGGAACAGATGATTCTAGCGCTAGATTTCTCCACCTTGAAGCTAAGGATGTATTTCCAAGCCCATCGGATCCGTGTGCTCACAAAATCACCTATTGAGGCGGTACTGGACAATGCAGGCCGATCTGGAAGGATCTCCAAATGGGGGGTGCAAATTAAACAGTTCAATGTTTTCTATGAAATGAGGACAACAGTGAAGGCACAAGTAGTGGCAGATTTGTTGGCAGATTTTCCACTAAGCGACGAAGATGAGGTCGAGGACATACCCGGAATGGAAGAAGATCGAAAAGACCCGGCCGACTTACTCGAAGCAAGTAGCCCATCACGTTAGGAAGTATTCGTCGATGGAGCATCGAACAAAGATGGATCGCGGCTTGGGATAGTCTTTACCACACCAAAGGGACGAAAAATGGTCCATTCGTTTAGATTGGAATTTAAGGCAACAAACAACGTCACTGAGTACGAAGATGCGATTCACGCCCTGAGATTAATCGTCGAGATGGGCCTACAAGATGTAAGACTAACTAGCGACTCGCAGTTGGTGATCCGACAAATCACAGCCAAATATGCCATCCACGACCCGATTTTGCAGAAGTACTGGGAGCTCGCCAAATTCTATATCGTCCAGATCCCCAACATTAAATTTCGCCACATATGCAGAAAAGATAATCGACACTCGGACGCATTGGCATATATTGCATCCCATCTCACAGACCCAAGTGTGGAGGGAATTCGTGTGATGAGACTCCTCGCCCCATCTATACTAGAGACACCCGAGGTGCACGTCAACGTGGCTATCAACACGGCCGACAGATATCCGGAAGGAGATTGGAGAAAGCCGATTCATTCGTACTTGGAGACAGGCTAGTTACCCAGGGGGCGACCCGAGATCAACAAAGTGAAAAGCAAATCGGCCGCTTATGAGCTAAAAGGCGGAATCCTATACATGAAATCGTACCTGGGACCACTCTTAAGATGCTTAAGTAAGGAAGAAGGCCATACAATCCTGAATGAACTACACTATGGAGCAGCCGGAAATCACATCTCGGGACGAACTCTGTCAGCGATAGAGAAAACGATGGGATACTTCTGGCCGTATATGACCGATGGTGCAAAACAAATGGCGCAAGCTTGCGAAGAATGCCATCGGTTTGGTAAGAAGATACATGCACCCTCAATAACTTTAAACTCGGTAGTAAGCCTCTGACCCTTCGCAAAGTGGGGGATCGATATCGTGGGACCATTACATGTAGGATCGGGGCAGAGAAAATACTTAATAGTACCGATGGATTACTTCACTAAATGGGTGGAGGCGGCACCACTGAGACATATCCGTGACAAGGACGTCTTCAGGTTCATTTGGGAGCTCATCATATGTCGTTTCGAAGTACCGGCGGCCATCGTCTCGGATAATGGAAAACAGTTCCAGGGAGAAAACATCGACCTACTATTTAACACATACAACAACAGTAAAAGCAAGGCTACCCCCATATACCCTCAAAGTAATGGGCAGGCCGAGATCACAAACAAAACTATCGCCGACAATATGAAGAAAAAATTAGTTGGAGAATACGGTAATTGGTGCGAAGAACTCTACAATGTTTTATGGGCCTATCGAACCACTCGAAGGGAAGCAACAGGGCTATCACCTTTCATGCTAACCTATGGAACCGAAGCGATACTACCAACTGAAGAAATGATACCACCATAAGAACTGAAGCCCGGAGGCGATACATATCTGCAGATCTAATATTGGCCAAGCTCGATTACTTGGAGGAAACAAGGGATATGGCGTTGCAAAAAATGGAGAATTACCAAAGGAGATTACAACTAGAATACAACAAACGAGTTCGACCAAGAGAGTTTCAACCGGGGCAGTTAGTGTTGAAATATCTAGCCGATTGGGAACGTGAAAAAAAGGGCGGTAAACTAGCGGTAAGGTGGGGAGGACCATACACAATCATGTCTAAAGTTGGCGAAGGAGCTTATCGATTACTCAAACCAGACGGCAAACCCGAGTTAAAACCGTGGAACGCTCAACATTTGAAACTCTATTACCCATGAGGGGTTCGAGGGAAACAAGTAAACATACTTGTCATTCATTTCTTTAAAACCGCGAGGGGTAGGAAATATGACATGAGCGACCAATGGTCATTCGTACTCGGGGCAAAGCCAGTGAGGAAGTGCCGAGGTGACTTACACTCGAATGGTCATTCGTACTCGGGGCAAAGCCAGTGTGGAAGTGCCGAGGTGACTTACACTCAAATAGTCATTCGTACTCGGGAAAAAGCCGGTGTGGAAGTGCCGAGGTGACTTACAGTCGACTGGCTATTCGATACTCGGGGCAGTGGTAGTGTGCAAGTACCGAGGTAGCCTAAGGGTACTGGTGGTTGGAAGCCAGATACCAAAGGTTGTTAAGATACGATTTTTTTCCATCTCGGTAACCTACTTACATATGAAAGGTTACCCCCATCGCAGGTAGCCGTGACCACTTTCCCGAGTTGGTTGGTCGATAACCACTCTGGATTATCAGGCCTAGACCTAGGGAGACTATAACCCTTCCACTGAATCTAAAACATAGTGATGAGATACCTCAGCTGGGACATGGCATCGGGCCCGGTGACCCTCCTTGTTGAGTGTGTTCGACAGAAAAGGCACTAATAACCAATACATGTGACATCAAATGCAAGTGTGTAACATAAACAACAAGATAAGGCTGAAATTGTCAAGAGAATTGTCAACACAATGAAAAAGGCGGAAATTGTCAAGGAAACTAGAAAAGGAAAAACAAGCTTGGCGACGCAGCACCCCATTTAAAGAAATTGTTCAAAGAAGCATGAGACAAGTGTTCAAATGAATTACAACCCGCAACAAAGGGAAAATTAGTGGCGCAACACTACAAAAGGCGTGATCAACTCTTGGGTGGAACAGCACCGGCCCCTCCCTTCCTATGAGCAACCTCGCGACGCTTTAGCGCGATGTACTCGTTTACACCGGCCTTGATCGCCTCAGCAAGCTCGCTCTGATGAGCGTTTCTCTCGTCCACAATCTGCTGAGAAAGCTGCTCGGACCTCGACTCGGCGTCTTGGAGCTTAACCTTCATCTCGCCTTCAGCCTTCTTCCACTGCTCCACCTCTTGCCCGAGGTTGTGCACATCTCGCTCTAGATCCTTAGCACGACCCTGCTCGGCTGCAACAAAACATTATAAGCATGTTAAACACGGAATATAACAGAACATGGAGTAAAAGAAACAAACTAACTCGGTCTTAAGGCCACCCAAGCATGCACTCCAGAGACCTGATAGGGTTGACAACACAGATTCTAACGACTCCACGGACTTGGACAACTCATCCTCGGCCTTAGAAAGCTTCAAAGTTAACTCATTATAGTATTGTTCATTGAATTCATTCGAAGGTCAATATTTCTTGTGATCACTCCACTCGGCCCTCTGACGACTATATGACAATTGTAGCATCGATAACTGGTCTTGGGTCCACTCTAGGTCACTGGACAGCTTATCGAAACCCTTGGTCCTTTCAAGAGGATCTCAGTTGGACTGTTCGGCCACAACTTTTTCTTTCAAAATTCGTCGTCGATCTTCATGAAGATCTCGATTTTGAAGCCTAAGGGAACCATTTTGATTCTCTAGATTATCGACTAGTAACGTTTTATCACCAGCAAGTCTTTGAAACATGCCCAAGCGAGCCCGTAAATTATCTATCTCCCCGGGGACATACTCAAACAGGCGATATCTGTCCAATTCCTCTTGAAGTTGCTGGATCTCGGCCTCCTGTCAGTCTATCTTCCCATCCTTATTGGAAATTCGTTGTCAAAGATTCTCCACATGATCTTTCTCGATATCCCATATACTCCGAAGAAGCGTCTATATCTATACTAGATATTTTGGCTAGAAGAACAATAATTGACTCAGGACATTGGTACGAAGAACTCAATCAACACAACTATGTAAACAATATACCTTGAGCATCGGCGAGTTTGATCTCCAGGTCACGAGATCGTTCCTTCTCCTGCTGAAGAGCAACCTCCAACTTCCTAATCTCTTGTCGGCGGAGTGCAGCCTCCAACCTCGATCGATTCAACGCCTACAAATTCCATCCCAAGACAAGATTAGTAAGGCCCAAAAACATCAAAATGAAGAGTTCAAACAAACCACTTACCAGATTATCAAAGATCGGCGCAATGTCAGGATACAGGGGCACGACAACAATCATCTGCTCATCAGTATAGGAGCCGAACTCCTCCGAGTGTAATGTGCCAAGAGAATCACACATAGGGCCTGATATGGTAAAAGATGTCAGAACACCCGATGGAGACCCAACATCCTTCTGGGGCAGCTTTTGGAGCGATGTATGGGTCGGCCCCTGAGCTCCAGACTGCACGATAGGAGTCATAATAGCAGTTTCCACAGGAACCTTCCATTCCTTCTGACCACCAGCATTCTCATCAAACAGCTGATCGTCCCCGAATATATCGTCCTCATCTTCTTGATCGGGGATATCGATCACAATGTCTGAGCTTTTCAGCACCACTCCCTTCGCCGCCACCTTTCCCCGAGGAGGATTACGCCTTGGAACCAAACCTTCACCACCAACAATATCGGACCCTCCAACATCTTCATACTCGCGCCTAGGGATTTTGATCGGGGATATCGATCACAACATCTTCCTCTACCCTTGTGCCAGCGCTCATTTTCTTGGAAATAAAAGCCGATTTGGTAGGCTCGCCCTGAGGCTTAACCTACGACAAGAAAGTAATCAGTACCCCAAGTCGATACAACATGAATCAAAGAAAGTGTAAAGAAAGCAACATACCTTATCATCGTTAATCACCCAAAATGGATAAGGCTCTGCAGGAAATTGAGGAGGAGGAAAGGTACCATGCTAAATTTGGCCGCGAACAAGAAGTGGAACTCGGTCCCAGTATGGGTCATTGGTGTGGCGAGCACGCTTGTTGGAACCTTTACCAAGGGGATCAGCATCTTGCATCAATCTGTCAACACCCTCGGGCATAGATTTCTGACGGTGAGGGATAGCAGCAAAACCAGCAAGGTCGCCATTGGTAGATGTCCCGCTCCGGGAGTTCACGATAAAACTGGCAGAAGTGTAATCGGGAGCGTCTCCAGGCTTATAGGTCAACCAATCGGCTGTAGATCCGCGGCCCTCGCCTCGGTCTCTCCACTCATTCATCAGACGGAAAGTGTTGCCATTCCACTGAGTCAAGGCCCGATACGGACGAAGCTGTGACAATACCTTATAGTAGAAAGGGATGGCAGGGTTGTATAGAGGAAAGTGAAGGCCAAGTTCCAACTGCCCATGAGTGACGATGACCGCCTCAGATGACTGCTCATGCTTATCGACATCGGTCTTCTTCAACACACCCGTCTGGCCCGAGACTAGGGTCACTTCATAGTTGTGAAGACCGAATTCTTCCTTCAACTGTTCAATAAACTTATCATCAGACAAGTCTTTGGAGACTCTCTTATCAGCCCTACATGAAAAAGAGGGAGAATCATCAGGAAAAAGGGAATTTATAGCACGATAATCGTGATGGGAAGGACTCTCAAGCCAAAATAGGGAATCAAGAGAAACAACATCGCTCTCGGAGAAGGTATCACTCACACACATTTTTTCAGTCATTGACGGAGAAGAAGTATCCATGGCAGAAAGCGAACGGAGAGATACGAACGTTGGTGAAGAGAGAAGCAAAAGGAAGAACTAACCACGACTGTCGCAAACCTCACCAACAAAAACAGCAAAGACGAAAATGGAGAAGATAAGGGAATCACCGGAATTAATGGCGTCGGTAAAGTGGGAGGAAAAGAAAAAAAAGAAGAACAACACTCGGTTTCTCTGAAAATGGCGAGCAAAGGAAAGAGACATGAAGGTAGGTATTTATAGGGTGCAGCGCCTCAACCGACAACAACGGTTACAAGTCATAAAGGGAGAATTAGTGGGAGACTGCATAGCGGAATTCTCGGCATGCTCGAGGACGTGGGAAGGTTGATCTATTTTCTTTCCCTCGTGCCAAGCACACGAGCGAAAGAAGGGGAATAAATGTTGGTGTAGATAATCCACAGGGATAGGTGGAAAGATCCTAAGATATGATACACCAAAGAACAAAGAGCGGCGAAGCACAAGATAGAACCAGACGGCTCAAGGAGCGAGGTATCACGTGGGTCGGATGTGACGTGATCCTTATCCTCTGACAGGTCGGGCGAACAATCAGAAAGCACTCGGTCAGACGAAGGGAGATGGTCAAACAAAGGAACGAGAAGAAGAGAAGGGCGACATCGTGTTAACCGGACGATTAAGACTCGACTTCGGGTGAAGAACTATCGGTCAAACCAGAAAGTCGGGCGAGCAGTGAAGGTCCGATAGGGAACAGCTAAATTGATGTAATATGACCAACATTGTAATTCTGTTGTATGTCGACCTTGGCCTATAAATATAAGGGCAGGCCGAGAGAGAGAGGTAGGTGGAAGGTGAGAGAAAAACAAGGCATCATACTTGAGTTGTGAGAGCTTCACCATTTGAGAAGGAGAGAACAAATTGTAACCAAAGAAGAGAAATAAGAACATTCATCCTTTCACCCCGTGGACGTAGGTAATCATACCGAACCACGTATATCCTTGTGTCTACATTTGCTTTTTTATCTTCATTTTGTGTTAAATCATCTTATACTTGGTTGGATGTAGTGTGTGGTTTTATGCTACTACAACAAGTTTATCGACCCATCCTAGTATCATCGGTGAATTGTTAATTTAGATACATCTTTTTTAAAAAAGGCAAGATTAAGATAAAAATGAAAGAGTTCCAAGATAGCACCCTCCAAAGGAATACAAAGAGAGGCGAATATGGAGTAGGTTATTGTAGATACATTTTTCATTGGATGATTTGTCATAGGCAAGAATATGTGGGATATTTTCAATATTGTTTGCCGCTGTCCGGGGGGTGGGGGGTGGTAGCCCCTCCTGTACGAGACAGCGTCTCGTAGAAAATTTTCTTGGTTTTGAAATTCAAAACCTAATTCGGTTATCAGAATTTGCTACAGTCGCGTATCTTCTCATTAATGGATGAAGACCTTTGATAGCGTCTTTTGAAGATGAAACGACATCTCCAAAAGGCATGAAACCCTTTATAAATAGCGAAGGATTCTTCCCATTACAATTATCAAAAACCCTTTCTCTCTAAGCATCTTCAGAAACAAATACAATGTGTTCTTGGTTGGGTCAAGGGAGTACAACCTTTGAATCCAACAACGTTGTTAGGGCTTCATTGTATCCTGACAACAATATTTCCCTGACTGATTGTACTCGCCAATTTATTGGGAAGGGTCGAAATAATTGCTGAAAAGAATTGCAAGGCCTTGAAGCTCCAGTGATACAACATTCTTTTCTTTCTTGTTTTCATCCTCTATTACCCTGATTTTCCAACAGAATACACTTCTATCACTGGATCACTTATTGGCATGATGTTAATGCACCTTTGCAGTTCAATCTTAACCCGTCTAGAATCAACATATCATACATACAATGTGGATCATTTGGAAAACTAGATGTCAGATGCATTTTCAGTCGATTCCTCCTAATCTGAACACTCATTCATTCTATGAGACATTATACATCTCAGAATCATTTTCATCCATCCAATATATATGTGCCAAGAAACCACTTTTTAATTGTTCATCCTACTCATTGGAAGCCCCCTCCATGGAATACTATTAGATCTCTGTTTGCTTCCATTTCCAGTCCTTTGGAGTTTCCACCAACAGCAATGTGTTGATATAAGTGTTATTTTTACATAGCGAGTGGTCTTGTTTATATACCCCTAGTTTTCATAATCAACAACCAGCTGACGCTTTAGCTCAGCGTACGTGCACAGGGATCAGGAATAACTGTTTGCACTTTGCAGTATGAATGGTGGCTAGTTTTTCTAAACTGGCTGTAGCAAGGATGAAATTGGGTTCAAATGGACGACTAAAAATTAGTATGGGTGAAATGAACACCAAAAAAATAACAAGGATGAAATTGGATTCATCCTGTCTTAAACTTAAAAAATAGCAAGGATGAAATTGAATACATCCTAACGTAAATTAAAAATAAAAAAAAATTGAAAATGGATAGGATGAAACTGTTTACATCCTTGCTAATTTTATATTTTTGTCCATTTAAACAGTATCAAAATCAATGTCCCTCTCACCCAAAAATTATTAGTTTTGATCTTTTTAACCAATTTTATGAAAAAAATACATCTCCCATTTAGACAAGTAATTACAAGAGACCTAAATGAGTATTTTATATATATATATATATAATAGTATGAAACTAGGAATATATGAGTCGATACACACAACCACCAACACCAAGGATAATCATTAGCATACTCCCGACACGTCGTAGCTTGTGTGGCTTTGCCTAAGACATGCATGATATGACATACTAACTTACAACGAGCTCTTTCTTATAAAATTCTTACTTTTGACATTCCTCAAGTCAGAGTTCGGACGTCATGCATATTATATTATTTAAAAGCATGAACCCATAGGTAAGTGTAACCATTCTTCTACTCTACTTCCCAGAATTTGTACCTAAAAAATCAAAGAAATAACCATGTCCTTCAAAATTAAGCAAGTGAGCTCCAAGCTAGTAGGACCAATGTACAATTATTACGAACCAAAACCTGTTCCTGAGTTTGTTGCTCTTTCTGTCTTCGACAAGTTGGTAGAAGATGAAGATGATCATGAAGCGATCATATATGTGTACAAACCACCGAACCCATCAAATACATTATTAGGTAAGGCTTTAGTCGAATACCCAGAAATGGCTGGCAGGTTTCTACAAAGGATAACTGTGATGAACGTGTTATACTACTAAATGACAAAGGTCTGAGATTCATTGAAGCAACCGCTGATTGCACTCTCGATGAGGTTGTTCGGTTCAAGCCATCTACCTTGTCGAGTTTCAACCCAAATGAAAGAGGACCAGATGAATTGGCTCTTGTTCAGCTTACTAGATTCACTCGTGGTTCACTAGTGTTGTTCTTTTCCAGCAGCCATACAGTGGCTGATGGTGCATCTGCAAGTCAATTCGTGGTTGCATGGAGTCAAGCTTGTCGAGGTTTGGAGATTCATCCACGTACTTTGTACGACCGGAACATATTGGTTCCCCGAGATCCACCTAGAGTGGCTTACGACCACAAAAATGTTGAGGTTGCAAAGAGGGTGATCAATCATAATGAGCTGATGGATCAACTACTTCCTTACTCGGCAGATAATGTGGTTTATCATAAAAGCACACTTCACACCAGAATTTATTGCCAAGCTTAAGAGTAAGGCTAACTCTTCGGTTCCGGATATTGACAATGGTGAACATAGGCCTTATTCGACTTTTGAGAGCTTGGTAGCTCATCTTTGGAGAACCATGGCTAGGGTCCGAGGACTTGCAGATCTTCAGACAACCGAAATGAAGATTTCCGTGAACGGACGAAGTAGGTTGAAACCTTCTGTTCCAGATGAGTACTTCGGCAATTTGATTCTTGCCGCATTTCCTCAATCTCGAGTAAAAGAACTTTTGGATAATTCTTTGAGCGACACCGCCGAGGTATTCATCAAGCTATAGCGAAGTTGAACTCGGATTACTTCGAATCTTTTATAGACTTTGCAAACAATGACATCCAGAATGAGGATTTGATATTAGATGAAGAGAACTGGAAAGTTCCAACTTTATGACCCAATTTGGAAGTCGATAGCTGGCTTGGGTTTCCATTCAACACGGTGGATTTCGGTTTTGGAAAGCCTTACATTTTCATGCCATCATTTGGAGCTTGGGAGGGTGTGGTATATTTACTTCCTTCGTTTGATGGTGATGGAAAAAGCATAGATGTCTTCATAACTTTGTTTCAGCAACATTTGGATATGTTCCAACAAATTTGTTTCTGCGTAGACTAATTAAAAAGAAGAATTGATTTGCCAAGAGACTAAATCGTACTCCAAAATTTTGCATCCTAATAATCTCTCCTAAACTTCAAAATAAACAAAATCGCAATTCAACCTTTGTGAAAATGTAGGTTTTTAATTATATAACAACGTTGTTGCAATATTAACTTTTATAACTGTTGTTAGTGCAGGATCAAAATATCGCACAACAAATGTGCGTCATTATCATCTTAGTTGTCATCCACTATGTAAACACCTGTATAAAGAGAAAGACATGAGAGAAAAAGGGGAACACACTTTGTAGAGGACACATTGGTAGAGAGAAAACAAAATTTGTATTATTATTATCTCCTTCTTCTTCCTCCAACCTAGATCTAGAGCCCTACCAAAAACTCATTAATGTAGATTCTAAATGTAATATTCATGTAATTACAACAATCACTAGTGAAAAACCATGGATGTAGATCACATTGATCGAACCATGTAAAAAATCCTTGTGTCCATTTATAATTTTAGCACTCTTATCATCATTTTAATATTTAGATCTGCAAATTATTAAGAGGTGTTAGTTGTAGGATTTCCTGCAACAATATTTTTGGCGCTAAAAACACTACCCGATCCTTGTTGGATTGAAAGAAATCAAAGAAATTGGCTATTATTGGTCACAAATATCACTGAATCTTCAAGGATTAAGGGCGAAAGCGGAAATTTCAAGGAAGAAATACCATCAGCAGTTAACAAGATACAGATGGTAGAGCCACATCGAAAGTCATAAAAGGAAGAAAGCATAACAAGAGTGAAATCTGGTGAATCATCATCAGTTAATTGTTCAAACGGGACAAAATCTCTTATATCACCACGATTATAGGTTCAAAAATTTAGATCTGGGAGATTTTGGGAAGAATGAATTCAAGACCAGCAAAACATGAACGACGAAGGAACACAAGATTAACGAAGAAAAGCTTCAGAGATGATAGGAATGGAGAAACAGCACATGAGGCAATAAAAATATCAGTTTCCTTGTTACATCTATCAGTTCCGCACGAAGGAGATACAATCAAGCGAACAAAAAATGGATATCAAATAAAGTAAAGCATCAGGTGATAAGGGAAACAAAAGATGTTTATACTGTTCAGCTACAAAGAGGTTTAAGCGAAGATTACCAAAACAAAGGTTCTGGATGGTTAATTTCATAACGTGGGCGAAAAGAACAATTTCAGGCGAAGACATCGCATGGTGAAAGAAAAGAAGAAAGATGCATCAGAAATCTTAAAACTCCTAACCAAGTGTGCGATATTTTCGCAGGATAACAACTATTTTAGTTCTTCCCTGGATGGATTGATTTTTTGCAGCAAACATGGTTACGAGCTTAAGACGTGTTGAAAATAGCAAAAACAACGCTCGCAAATGAAGAAGAGAGTAGCACAAGATAACAATCCAGCAAAAAAACGTCATCTGCAGTACAAGGAAACCAAGAGAGATATAAAGAGATGTTAAAGCTACATCAAGACTAGAGATGAAGAAAGAGGGACATAATGAGATTAAGACGAAAGAGAATAAGATGTGTGAACACGCAGATTAATGTCATCCGAGTATTCAGAAACAATGCGCAGAGTCACGATAATACAGTAAATAGGCTGCGCTTGGAGGGAATGGATTGGTAATGTCGAATCCTTGACTCAGAGTTCTAATACTCTTCCTCGTCTCATCGACTACAATCATTGTCCTTGGCTCATACAATAAGATAAATAGTGGACGAAGTATAAAATGTACGAACATGATATGCCATAAGTAACGAATTGAATATATAAAGTACAGATGCATGAACATAGACGAAACGATTAACTTATATGATTCTCACTCAGATCTCTGTCTCCGGGATTGGGTTTTTCATTATATGTGTGAAGGTTACAGAAATAGTCAAATGACTTTGAGACCAATATAAGCCTGCGTAGCAGGAGGAAACTCACTTACACTTTCTCTATTTTTCTCTCTCTCTCTCCTATTCTCTTCTCAATGTTCCTCCCCCCTCTCTTCACTTGGGAGAGGGGTATATATAGGGTGATTACATGGGGTCCACTTCTGAGGCCCGTTATAACCTTATCCTCTTGTCTTGTGCCGCTTACGCAGAGGTCTTCGTGTTCTTGGTCTTCTCTGCGCAGAGTCATGAATATTCAGTGTTATATGCGCTTCCTCCACAGGCTGACTGACACGTATGTTGTTTGAGGGTATTTAATGCGGGTAGTTGAAATGTCTGTCCGCGGTAGACAGCTGTCCTCTGCCCCTGTCTTGTCTGCGTCAGTCTGACTATCCTCAGTCGTAAATCTTAGATCTTTCTGGGGATAGGGTAAAGTGAATCTTGGGTTATCCTTCAGTGCTTCTCAGTGTTCTAGTGCTTCCGTCTTCCTCGATCCTCTACCGTTGGATCTGGTGGGTGGTGACGCTATCTTGATAAGGCGCGTCTCTTGGCTGTCCACGTGTGATATCATATCTTGATGTTCTCAGCCGCATGTTCTCCACGTGTATTTTTGTGGACACGTGGTGGAAGATGAAATGTGTACCTACAAGATGAACAGATGAATGAAAGGACCAAAGACTTACAGGTGCAGACGAAGGAGTTATATTACAATGCGAAGGAGTTCGCAACAATTAAGTTCGAAGCAATCAGCTCAACCCACATCTCAGCTCATCCAGAGTTAATATCAGTCTGAAAAGATTCAATGCCTGCGAAGTTAATAGCTCATGCGAAGCTAATTGCTCATGCGAAGATGATGGAAGGGAGAAACTGAAGAAAAGACAAAGAACAAAGAAAGCTTCATAGAAATACACGTATGCGAAGACATCATCTTCATGTATGCGAAAAAAGCATCCCAGCAGATCCTATAGCCGCAACAACGTTATCAACGTATTAAAGAAACGATAGTCAAAGGAGAGGCATGTAAAGAATCTCATCATAGAAGGCGGAAACAAATTCGATGAAAGACGATCTAGAATCAACCAGGTGAGGATCAAAGCTTACATCAAAGCGACCACAGGTCCACAAGTAGCAGGTATACATACCGGGGAGCGAGTCAGCATACTTAGAACATCTACAGATAAAAAGCCAAGCATCAACTGTCAAAGCCCATGAATGAGAGCTTAAGCAACCTAATAATCCAGATGCAGTAGTAAGGAATTCTATACAGAGTCAGGAAGGAAATCAACCTAACAAGTAGATACGAAGAAAATGCTTGCAAACCCCAACGGAGAAAGGAATAAAACAAGGCAGCAGTAATGATCTCGAGAAAAGATGAACCCACGTCATAACATTAAATATAGGAAATCAAGGTGAAAAGTCAGAATCCAAGGAGAAATAATCAGCCATGCACCCTCTATGAAGAAAGAACGAACACAGAGAAACATGAGAAGAAAAAGAAAGGACGTGGAGAAAAGCTTATACAAAGGACGACAACAAAGTAATAAGTAATGCGAATCTTATCGCACCAACACAAACAAGATGTAGCACAGATGGTCCACAGAGAGGAGTGCGAGATTGAGTTCAAGAGATCGATTCTTCATCACCTCATTAATATTTTTTCACGCATTGGGTAAACTGCCAGGAAGAGGATTAGATTAAGTGTGCGAAGAAGAGGATTAGATTAAGTGTGCGAATATAGGAATTTCTCTTACAAATAGGAGTTGGAACAGATGGCCATGAGCGAAGTTAATGAGTTCCGCACATTTTTTAAACAAGCAAAGGAGGGACATGTTGGTAGTCCAAGAGCTTGCAGAGTTGGTTGGTTGGTTCCATTCGCACAACAGAGGAGGTTAAGTTTAAACAAGTGTGCGTTCATTTCGCACGGAGGATGATGCACAGATGGTTAAGGAGTTAAAAGTGCACAGATGGTTAAGGAGTTAATGAGTTCCGCACATTTTTTAAACAAGCAAAGGAGGGACATGTTGGTAGTCCAAGAGCTTGCAGAGTTGGTTGGTTGGTTCCATTCGCACAACAGAGGAGGTTAAGTTTAAACAAGTGTGCGTTCATTTCGCACGGAGGATGATGCACAGATGGTTAAGGAGTTAAAAGTGCAAGTTATTGATCCAGAGTTCAAATCCTGCCTCCTACAGGCGATATCTATGCACCAAGGGAACTCACATCAAAGAGAAATAGAGCGCTACAACAAGAAGAAAGAAAATCAAAGAAGAAAAGGAAAAAAATAAGACCTTATAACAAGACCTTAATAAAAGGCAACAAAAATGATTTTAATCAGATAGACTAGGAATCCGAATGTGGCGTGCAACCTAGTTCGCATACATGCAAGAGGCAAAAAGTAAGACCTATCGCACGTCATAGTCGGAGAAACCTAGAAAGCATGACTCAAGGGAAAGCAACACCGACCATGGAACTTGAGTCATGGAGATTTGGGGTGAGAACAAACGAAAATTCCCAGCCAGGAGATGTGCCTTAAACTTTCAGTCTAAGTTCATAACCTTAGATTGGAAGACGAAGGTGAGAAAGTCTCTCCTAAGGACTGCAGAAACTCGATCAGGGCCCGAGGAACACGGTTGAGTCAAGAGTTCCCGGGGAGTCTGGAGCGTACCTTGCCACTCTTGACAAGTCCTGACTATGATGTACTCGGTACGAAGATACCCCACTTAGGGTGCGGTCTTGTAACCATAAACCTCATCGGTGGTGGGATAAGAGACTGTGAAATCAACTGGTTGTTTAATTACCGGATGGGAAGAGCCATAACCTTAACCCGGTAGAGGTAAGCTTCCTTGAAGGGGCAACCAGGGGGAAGATAAGGACGACACCCTCCATTAAGGAACTGAATTGTGTCAAAAGACGACAATGTCATGGGGCTTCTACTCACGGGAGAACTTAGGCCTGTCGCATTGTCGCATAAATATATCCTGAATAGGAAAAAATACAAGAGATGCTAAGGCAATATCAACGGGTCATTACATGAAAATGTAAAGACCGCCCGCGATTTTTCCGCCCGACCAAATAGAGGCAAAGATAAGACCTCTACATAGGGAGGCGAGATAAGACCACAGTAAACACACATAGACCTATATATTATGATGATTATATTATTATTCTGCAATTCTAATAGTGCAGGAATAAGGAAAAAGAAGCAACAATACAATGCGACACGATGAACTAAAGATGGACAAAGAACAAACTCAACATTATCTATACATTACATGAAAGCATCGCATAAGCATTACATCGCATACACATTTCATCGCATAAGTGTTTTCGCTCAATTATTTCGCATAAGCAATTTGAAGACATTATACTCAAAGAAGAAAGACGTGAATATCAATTCGCTCATAAGCAATTTGAAGACATTTCATCGCATAAGTGTAGTTGCCTGGAAGCCGACAATAAGATCAGTAAGTATTAAAACGATCAATATGATAAACTACATTTATTTTTCTTCTAAAAGTTTCAACTGAAGGGTATTTGTTCGTCGAAATAATAGATCAATACATAACACATATCTGGACAAACATGAATCACTAGAGATATCTGCCGTTACCATTTTTGCTTTTCCCATGTGAAATGGGATCACTGGAGACATCCATAACTTCCAAAGCTTTTGCATTCTTCAAATTTAGTTTCAACCACTTTATCTCCCTTGCGTTGCTGGTAAATGGAATCACTAGAGGTGTTGTAGAAATGAAACTGCATGCAGACCTTATTTAGTGAAAGTTGGATGAATTGGGGTTAATTAAGAATGAAATGGGCTAATGATGGTATATGTCGGCATTGTTGAATTACTGCAAAAATTAAAGTATTTCAGTTCAAAATAACGTTTGAATTTGATAAAAACAAGTCCCAAAAGAAAGTTGCTTAACTTAATTAGTCGATACATTGTGTTGACAAGAACCTCGCGCGGTGTCCATATAACCATACCATATCCGAATGTTAAAACTTTATGATAAACTTTCTTTGGGATGTCCTGCATCAATGTTAATGTCCCCGCTTGTAAAGTTCATTGTGCATTTCACAGGATGCATGTATAAATATTAATGGAACTCTTGAGTATTGTTAGGGCCAATTTCATGTAGGACTAATATTCTTTCCTGCAGCATGTGCTTTTGACAGGAGTTGAAAGCCTGAAAGAACACCGTTTGGACCATTTAGTTTGTTGTTTATACTGGTAGTGGTAGGCTTGAGAGGCCCAAATGATTTTGTGACGTAACAAAAGAATATATATAAATAGGGCAGAGAGATTTATAGGACCAACATGGCTGGAATTATTATATCAAAAACAGCATTTCCTCTCACCTAATTATATCAACATGACTTGTTACGCTTGATGGGTAGTTGTCGCATTAGAGGCTTCTTTTCTTTGCATAACGTAAGCTGTTTGGTTTGCGCTTTTACTAATTAAACAAATTTCATTTGGCCCCTTTGGGGCGTCTCTTTTCTTTTTCTTTCTGGTAACGCCGTTTCTTATAAAACTACATTAGTACTTCTGCCATTCAAAGAAAAAAAATATCACATACCTAATATATGTTACGTTACATCCGCAAGTCAGAGTTGAGACACGTGTCATAATATTAAAAGCATGTACTCTCCATATAAAACCACATCTAGATAGGTACAACCAACTATAACTCCAACCTAAGTTTCATCTACTGCCCAGAATTTTTTCCCCTGAAAATAAGCCATGTCCATTATTAAAGTTGTTCAAGACAGTTCAAAGCTTATTAGATCAACATTTTACGATGATTCGAGTGATGAAGATCATTATATTCAACCATCAAGTCTCACTACTAGCGAGTTTGTTCCTCTTACTGTCTTTGATAGATTAGCAGAAGACGAGCATTCGTGTACACTGTACGCTTATAGACAACCAAACCCATCAAACATATTGCTAGAACAAGGTCTCCGGAAAGCTTTATCAGAGTATCCAGAATGGGCTGGAAGGTTTGGTATAGATGATGGTGGTCGACGTGTAATTCTACTCAGCAATGAAGGTATGAGGCTCATTGAAGCATCGACTAACTGCACTCTCGATGAGGCTATGCCCTTTAAAAAATCTACATTATTGAGCTTTAACCCAAGCTATCAAGGAATTGAAGAATTAGCTCTAGTTCAGCTCACTAGATTCACTTGTGGTTCATTAGTTTTAAGTTTTTCATCAAACCACATGGTTGCAGATGGTGTTCTTATGAGCCGTTTCATGGTCGCATGGGGTCAAGCTTGCCGTGGAATTGACATCCATCCTTGCCCTTCACGTGACCGAAACATTTTTTCTCCTCGTGTTCCTTCTTGTGTCAAGTTTCATCATATGACTGCTGAGATCACAAAGAGAGATATCATTCAAGACTTTGTCAAACCTCCGTATTCAGGGGATGATGTGATTCAACATAAGGTTCATTTCAGCCCCGAGTTTCTAGCCAAACTCAAGAGTAATGCTTCTTCTTTAGTGTTAGGTATTGTGAATGGAAAGCAAAGACCTTATAGCACATTTGTAAGCTTAGCTGCTCATTTATGGAGAACCATTACAAAGGTTCGAGGTCTTGCCAAATTTCAGAAAACTGAAATGCGCATATCGGTGAACGGTCGTAGAAGGATGAAACCACACGTACCTGACGAGTTCTTTGGTAATTTAGTACTGTGGGCTAACCCTGAAGCTCAAGCAAAGGATATATTGGATGAACCACTGAGTGGTACTGCGGAGATAATACATGATGCAGTGGCTAAGGTGAACGATGATTATTTCAAATCTTATATCGACTTTGCAAATTACGAAATACAGCAGGAAGATTTAATACCTAAAGAAAATTGGTCAGTGCCATCTTGGTGGCCAAATTTGGAAGTTGATTGTTGGCTTGGGTTTCCACTTGGTGATATTGATTTCGGGGTTGGGAAACCGTGTATTATTATGCCTCCGTTTCATAATTGGGAGGGTGTTATATACTTACTTCCATCCTATGGTGGTGATGAAGGTATAGACGTTTACTTGAGTTTGTTTCAACAACAATTGGATCTCTTTGAAAAGTTATGTTACTCCATAGACTAAATGCTTCGTTCTTGTATTTTGATATATATTTAGCACATCATTCTTGAAATCAATAAAACCATGGTGTTTTTCTCATTTCAAGCTGACACCGACTTAATTGTTAAAACACACTACTTTCCTAGTTTCCAGTTCTCCAGATATCTGCAAATGTGCAGTTTCAGACTACAATATATCCTTACAAAAATCATCGACTCTATATGTGAAGTTGGGGCACATTAGAGATTGCTTTCAAAATGTTGTTATTTATCAGTTTTATTACTTTTGTTGAACAACCGGTTGTAGTACATGTGGATCATGCATGAGTAGTCTCTGTTGCAATAATCAACTCTGACCAGAAGAGCAGATTATAGTCAATCGCGTGTTCCACGTTTGGCGCTCGCCTTTGCTAAGGTGGGGAGTCGCTGCATATTAAGACCATACGTTTTCAAGATTGGACAATCCGTCTGGGTAGATGTTTAATCCGAAGACCCACCATCTCCCATGTCTGCACTGGCGATCCATGCTTTTTTTTAACATTTTCAAAAAGTTTTGCCCAAGTGGGAAAGAATCTTATCAAAAAACAAATATATATGTGCCCAGAAAACATAAAAATCACACATATCGTCAAGTATACCAGTTTTGTTGACGTTGTAAGCCAACGGTCAAGTATTCAAAACCAAATATAGACAGGCCCAAGAGATTCCAACGAAAGATATACGGATACGGGAGTAGAGATATATAGGACCATCATCATGCCGGGAAAAGCAATACATTTCCTCTTTATTTCTCTCCTTTTCAACTGTCAACTAACCTTTACTAATACAAATACGTGGATCGTAGATGCATGCATGCATGCATGCAGTAGCATATTTAACTTTAACTCATCCCAATTTACAACATTAACTAAATTAATTTCGTGAAGCACCGTTAGAGGGTTGTTTTCTTTGCATTAGGTAAAGTTGTTTGTTTGGTAAGGTCTTTCTTATAATATTATTACTGATCATGGGGCCTAAATCCCCCTTGACTATACGGTAAACTTCTGGATGTTGATTATTAATTCTGTAAAATTATCAAAATAGGTTCTGTATACACCAAAGTTGTGAACATTAGAGCATCTCCAACGGTAACTTGGTGCGTATTTTTTGTGGAAGTTGTTTTTCTCATGTAAAGACCAAATTTTCCTTAATTTGAGGAGACGAAAGAAAAAATCTCCAACTACAAATTGTATTTCTCTAGTTTTGAATTTTTTTAACCCATTGATTCAAATTATATATCTAATCATAACCGTTAATAATGATGAGTAGGATGTTCACATCCTCTAAGAGAACCTCCAAAACTATAGGATAGCTTTGAAGATGTCTACGTAACTACCAGACACATCATCTAAGAGAACCTCTAAGAGAAAACCGTATAGGTTTGTGTCAGAGTACCGGGCCCACCTATGACACTCTTCCCTATTTTATATTATTTTCATCTCTTGCCCTGTCAAGGTTGGCCAAACATAACAATGCCTTCCTACAAACAGAGAAAACACAATCCTTTTATTCTCCAGTGCTGGATTAACAAAATGAAATTTATTAAGACTAACTAATCTTTAAACCGATAACATAACCGGTGAAACCTAAAAATTTTACTTCAGATTTTATATAGTAGCATACATACACAACAGAATGAACAAATACGTCAACATGTTATACAAAACAATCAAACAAATGAATTTATCTTTTAGTTATTGATTGTTTTTAGTGAATTAAGATTTATCTCACAACCTAATTCAGTTCTAAACTAATCTAATAATTTATCAGGCACTGGCTATCATCTATTATTTCCCATTTAAGATCTAATGGTGAGCTCTGATACCAAGTTTGTAGCCCCCCCAAAGCTAGCAACTAACTAAAACAAGAGATTAACCACATAATGAGGCACTAAGGATCTAAATCAATTACTTAAAACATTAAGAAAGAAGTCCTAAACAAATATTATCCCAAATCTAAACCTTATCTTAAAAAAGTTCAAGAACTCCTCTCAGATGATATACATAATAGTGATTTAGTTTCAAATACAATATACAACAAAATAACATAACGGAAGCTAACCAACTAACAGACTCACCTCCTCGGAGTTTCCAAGATTTGAACGACCATCGCCACGTGCACAACTTGATCTGTCTCTGAAACTGAAAGTGGGAATTGAGTGAGCACATCATCCCTAAAAGGGGTGCCCAGTAGAAATAACAACTAACTTTGAAGTATTCACTAGTATGATTTGAAGACAATGCAGGTTTTATCGAAAACCGATATATCACGGAAGAACAGAATAAGCATATTGAAATAATAAGCATATTGAAATAATAAGTTGTACAGAAATATAAAGTTCTACCAACCATTCATTCGACAAACATTCCCAACAGAAATAATAGTTGAGCGATGTCTTCCTTCGGAGTAGCAAGGAATGATTATTGCGGAATCTTCAATGATCACTAAACTACCGTGAGTTTTCCGTCCTCGAAGTCATAAACGATGTGTACCTTACCAGTACCTCATTCTACGCGCACTCAACATAGCAAGTATCCAAAGAAACTAATGGTAACAACATTATATCCGACAAAAGTATTTACATAGTGGAGTGCTCAGTCATCCCACGTGTAAATCCAACAATCATATATAATATTCTCAACATCATTCTCCCTAAATACCAAAACATAATACAATAGCTTTTTAAAAGTAATTTAAAAGAACAGTAAACATCCATGTATGAGATATGAGTTGCCTGTACAGAAATAGGGAAATAATATTGCACAACGACCGGGCCTATATAATATTGCACCCAAGACCAGGTCCTATATATTTACTTAAAATAGATATAACATTTGGGGAACACATCTCATACCAATCAAAAGGAAACCTTCTCTCTTTCATGCTAACAACAACTAATGATTGTAACTGCTTTCCAGACAATGGAAAGAATCACTTTTGAAAATAAGTAAATACTCCCAAATTACATATATTAGTTGTTTATGAAGATCTAATCACATCTTAAAATATAAAAGAAAACTAGTTTTGCGTTACATTCATACATACATGCATACACATATCCTATAGTAACAAAGATATGCATGGATTTCACAATATATATATTTGTAAACAATAATAAATACAAGAGAGTTTTTTATCGACTCCCACCTCTTTTGATGACAAGGCTCGCCTACCTCGAGATCCGCAATCCACAGGCTCATACTTTAGATCGATCGTTGTTAATAAAGAGTAACTGTTAATCACACAAGCACTCTGAGAGGTAAGCCAAAAGGATCATATAAGGCTCATACAGGTCTAACTAATGGTTCTAAGCCCATTTATGACTATACACATTTTCACTCTCTATATTTAGCATAGTTGAGCTTTACTAATTCAACTTTGTAAAAGGAATCAAAGGCTAATTCGGAACACAAGCGAAAAACGGGGGTCTAACTACACCACCCAATATTTCGCTTAGCAATCTGTATGGACTAACTCCGAAATACTTTGCTAGAGAATCAACTAGACAGTCAGACTCAATCTAGATAAAAGTATCTCAAGGAGTTAATCTCTCTCTCTTGATTTGATTTTAACTCAAGCTAAAACCAATAGCGAGTCTTTATCAAATACAAGGAATAACTTGGACGGTACCAAACACCAATGTCCAAGGATCAATCAATATCAATCAAAAACCAAAGGTTGGATTTCCAATTGATGATCACGAATGCACAACCTGTATTATTTCAATTATATAAAATATAATACGGAAAAGAAATAACACAAACACCAGAAGTTTTGTTAACGAGGAAACCGCAAATGCAGAAAACCCCCGGGACCTAGTCCAGATTGAATACACACTGTATTAAGCCGCTACAGACACTAGCCTATTCCAAGCTAACTTCAGACTGTACTATAGTTGAACCCCAATCAGTCTCCCACCGATCCAAGGTACAGTTGTACTCCTACGCCTCTGATCCCAACAGAATACTGCGCACTTGATTCCCTTAGCTGATCTCACCCACAACCATGAGTTGCTGCAACCCAAAATCGCAAACTTGATAATAAACAAATCTGTCCCACACAGAAAAGTCTATCAAAGGATAAATCTGTCTCCCAAAGATAAACCCTAGTTTTTGTTCCGTTTTAAGATATGAAAACAAGGTTAATAGGAACCAATTGATAATCCGGTCTTATATTCCCGAAGAACAGCCTAGATTAATCAATCACCTCTCTACAATCATTCGTGACTACACAGGCGGTGTATCGAGGAATCACAAACAGTGAGACAAAGATGTTTGTGACCTCTTTATCTTGCTTATCGGAGAACTCTCACGATCTCAAGCCAATCAAACATTGTACTCGTACGATAGAAGATGCAACATCAGATCACACAACTACGATAAAAGTAGTATCGGTATGGCTTCACAATCCCCATGAAGTCTTTAAGTCGTTAACCTGGTTTTAGAGGAGAAAACCAAAGGTTAAAGGGGAATCAACTCTAGCGAGCGCACTAGTATCACACAGACGTGTGGGGATTAGTTTTGCACAATGCTAGATATGTCCTTTATATAGCCTTCAAATCAGGGTTTTTCCTTACTTACAAAGCAATCCATATTCACTGTTAGATGAAAACCTGATTTAGATTCAAGATAATATTTCTCAACCGTTAGATCGAAAACTTAGCTTGTCACACACACTTGGGTAGACGTTTACTGGGTTTGTGAAAACCATGTCCAAACATGTACGTGTATGTTGGTTCAACATAGTAACCCAAAAGGTTAACCATATGAGCATTTCATATTAACCTTGTTCTTCTTCACCATAACTAGTTCAATTGACTCAAATGAACTAGTTATAGAGTTGTTCACTTGCTATGAGATCTTATGTATCTACACAAGACACAATTGAAATAAAGATGATTTGATTCGATTGAATCGGCTCATGAACTTTATAGCCACGGTTTGCATAAAGCATTCCTTAATTTAAGTTTCATGTTCAGAGCCATCTTTATATCATAACCTCCTAAGCTCACAAACAAGTTCGCGGACTTAAGACAACCGATGGAGTTTTCCAAACTCAGCAGAAAATCTCGGCAAAGAGACTTTCGCCAGTTTGCGGACTGAGTTCGTGGACTTATACGTAAACAAGTTTTTGGAAAATCCCAGTAGAAATTCTCGGTACAAGAACTTCCGTCAGTTCGCGGACTGGGTTCGCGGACTTGGCAAATCCAATTCCTCCGGTTTCTCTCAATCAACAAAGTTCGAAAACTTCAAATTAAGGAATACATGGTTATGTAATCTAAACTCTCATTCCAATCATTGAGACATTCTCATAGGACGTTATATAGCCGTTATTCACAGATCGTTTCGCGTCAGAGCAATTTTCAAAGTAATTGAAACTTTTCATGACTTTCGTCACTAGGTGAAGATAAACTTGATCAAAGCGAAACGCTTTACCCACACATGATTTCGAGATATAGATAGGCGAGATATACTCGGCTCGAAATATCAAATGTGTATGATCCAATATATATAGCATACAACTTTTGTCTCATAAGAAGTAGGAGATAGGAGAGATAGGCTTTTGAGTGATAGATAAGTTCAAGTCTCCACGGTTCCTTGAGTAGATCTTCGTCGTTGTATGATGAATCGCCATGAAGTCCTTGAGCTCAACTACACTTTTCTATCCTAGTCCGAGACTTAGCTATGTAGGATATAAATCAAGACTCATAGTTTTGATCACAAACATTGACAAACATGCTTGAGATAGCAACGCATGCGAGGTCGACCGAGCTATGCTCTAACAATAAGGGGTCCAAAAACATCAAACTAAGAAAATTAAACCTAAGCCCAAGTCCACCTAAATCGGCTAACGGTCACTAACGGTCAAAGAGGTCAACTAACGGTCAAGTCCAGAGTCAAAAGAATCAAGGTCAGATTGTATGGCTGTCGTAGGCATAACAAATTAATAAATATATTTCCCATTAATTAACTGGTAATATAGCGGTAGTATGAGATTGTTCCAACAGAGAGCTGTGTAATTGATTGGTTATTTGATCAGCAAGATAAAGTAAATAACAAAGGGGGTTTGGTTATGAGATAAATAAAAAGACAATAAATAAGAAAAGAAAGATGATTAAGGAATCCTTCGCCATTACCAAGCGTTAACAAGATTAGAATACTTATCTATCGTTCGTAAGAACTATTAATCACCAACCGTGGAATAACAGCTAGATCAGTGTTATCCCCAAAACTCCTTATATCACTGGATACGGAAGTTCTCGCCTACCAAATTCTATTCAATGAACCACCAATTAGTAGATCACTCAAGGTGTAATCCAATCGAACGCTTTAAGCTTTGTGAATTTAGGTTGATCCCAGTAGTTAAACTCTTAGATCAAGGTTTACTTGCTGGTGTTGTCTTCACACACGATTTGTCCACAGAATCCCTCTGTAAGGTCTCGCGATTTCTACTTCTGTAGATAGTTAACCGACGATTACTTATCTCATAACTTCTACTAGTAATAGAACAATCAATAGGCTAACCTAGTATGCATCCCAAATCAATCTAAGAATCACTCATAAACCCTAGATATGGTAAAGACAAACGATGATGATAAAAAATCTCAACAGATTTGTATTATTAATAAAGCTTCACGCTTAGAACATTGAATTCATCCTTAATCAACAAAGGATTTAGTTTCTCATGATTACACAATTACCCGGTTTCCCCCTAAAGGGGTAAACCCTAAAATATTAATGAAGAACAAAGTATTATATGAGATGATCGATTTTACATGACCTAATACCTTTTTATAGGTTTACATTGCTTGGCCATCAAGTATTTAGTTGGGTTCAAGAACCCGACCCAAAAATACGAAATAACAATCCCAAACATGACCTTAGGCATTCTAAATTATGAATACACGTTTTCCTACTTGCTAAGTACGCGTACCTGGTCCGCAAACTTCAAATTCCAGCAGAAATTTTCGGAATTAAGTATGCGTACCCGGTATGCGAACCTTATTGTCTTCGGTATTCGATAAAAATTGTTTTGTCCACAACTTCTTCATCCAAACTCGGAATGACCTCATTATTTTTGCATTCTTTTTATCTTTCAATTATCTTTAAGATGATGATGAGAAATCCTTAATTTGAATGAGTTAAGATCGGTATTTGTCCCTTCTCTTGAATTTGAGTGTTTTGCTCCTTTTCGTCGCACTTCTTCCACTTCTTTTGGACTTGGGCACTTGAATACTTGGAATAATTCTCTTCCTAGGTCTTTTCCGCACTTTGTAGCTATTTTTCTAGATGATTCACCTAATAGAGAAAAATAAGAGAAAACAAGAGTAATAATACGAATAGATGCAAGAATAATAGCTAAAACAAGTATAGAATGGACACTAAAATCATATGAATTATGCACTTATCAAATGTCCCCACACTTAGCTTTTGCTAGTCCTCGATCAAACTAAATAAAACTAATCCTAAACAAAACTAGTCATAAAAACCCAAGGTGACCAAACTTGTGGTACAAAAACCCCACTCAAATGTTGGATCCATTAAAACTCCATCGTAAACAAAATTGATACAAAAACCCCAAATTTTTAAAAATTGATACAAAAACCCCAAATTTAAATGTTGGTTTCAACAAATTTTATTTTGGTTTCATCATCAAATTTGATGAAACCAAAATAACATTTGATGAAACCAACATTTAAATTAGGGTTTTTTGTGTTAATTTTGTTTTGATGGGGTTTTTGTGTTATTTTTGTTTTGATGGGTTTTTTGTGGAAGGATGTTGATGCCTCTGGGGTTATAACTCGCGGAACCGAATCCTAAATACAAAAACTCCATGACGCTGAGAAAACGGTTACACTTAGCATGTATAACAAGCCTTTAATCCCCTAGGTGTCCCTAGTGGACCAGTTATAGTCTCGTGAGGGCTTACAAGAGGTATACCCACAAAACCTATTCCAATCTCTTCCCTTGGAATAACTGCTAAGGATAGACACAAAGCAAAAAGCCAAATAATTAGCTTGCAAATGTTCTTTAGCTGCAAACATCTCACATACATTCCAATCATCACACATAAGCAATTACTTAGTGTGACATTCAACCTTGAAAAAGCGGGGGTCTAACAACACCACCCAATATTTCGCTTAGCAATCTGTATGGACTAACTCTGAAATACTTTGCTAGAGAATCAACTAGACAGTCACACTCAATCTAGATAAAAGTATCTCAAGGAGTTAATATCTCTCTCTTGATTTGATTTTTACTCAAGCTAAAAACAATAGCGAGTCTTTATCAAATACAAGGAATAACTTGGACGGTACCAAAGACCAATGTCCAAGTGTTAATCAATGAAATCGACAACCACAAGGTCGGATCTCCAATCGATTAACCTTTAACGCACAACCTGTATTATTTCAATTATAAAGATAAACAATAATGCGGAAAATGAAATAACACAAACACCAGAAATTTTGTTAACGAGGAAACCGCAAATGCAGAAAAACCCCAGGACCTAGTCCAGATTGAATACACACTTTATTAAGCCGCTACAGACACTAGCCTACTCCAATCTAACTTCGGACTGGACTATAGTTGAACCCCAATCAGTATCCCACTAATTCAAGGTACATTTTTACTCCTATGCCTTTGATCCCAGCAGGATACTGCGCACTTGATTCCCTTAGCTGATCTCACCCACAACCAAGAGTTGCTGCAACCCAAAATCGCAGACTTGATAATAAACAAATCTGTCTCACACAGAAAAGTCTATCAAAGGATAAATCTGTCTCCCACAGAAAAATCCTAGGTTTTTGTTCCGTTTTAAGATATGAAATCAAGGTGAACAGGAACCAATTGATAATCCGGTCTTATATTCCCGAAGAACAACCTAGATTAATCAATCACCTCTTAACAGTCATACTTGAATACACAAGAGGACGTCTAGTAATCACAAACAATGAGACGAAGATGTTTGTGACTTATTTATCTTGCCTATCGGATAACTCTCACGATCTCAAGTCAATCAAAGATTGTACTCGTACGATAGAAGATGCAAGATCAGATCACACAACTACGATAAAAGTAGTATCGGTTTGGCTTCACAATCCCAATGAAGTCTCTAAGTCGTTAACCTTCTTTTAGAGAAGAAAATCAAAGGTTAGAGGATAATCGACTCTAGAGAGCGCACTAGTATCACACATATGCGTGGGGATTAGTTTTTCCCAATGCTAGATGTCTCCTATATATAGTCTTCAAATCAGCGTCTTTCCTTAGTTACAAAGCAATCAATATTCACCGTTGGATGAAAACCTGATTTAGATTCAAGCTAATATTTCTCAACCGTTAGATCGAAAACTTAGATTGTCACACACACTTGAGATATACGTTTACTGGGTTTGCGAAAACCGTGTCAAAACGTGTACGTGTATGTTGGTTCAACATAGTAACCCAAAAGGTCAACCATATGAGCATTTGATATTCACCTTGTTCTTCTTCACCATAACTAGTTCAATTGACTCAAATGAACTAGTTAGAGAGTTGTTCAATTGCTATGAGATCTTATGTAACTATACAAGACATAATTGAAACAAAGATGATTCGACTCGATTGAATCGACTCATGAACTTTCTAGCCACGGTTTGCATACTGCATTCCTTAGTAATTTAAGTTTCATGTTCAGAGCACATCTTTAGATCATAACCTACTCAGGTACGCAAACAAGTTCGCGGACTTAAGACAACCAGCAGAGTTTTCCAAACTCAGCAGAAAATCTCGGCAAGGAGACTTCCGCAAGTTCGCGGACTGAGTTCGCGGACTAAACACGCAAACGAGTTTTTGGAAAATCCCAGCAGAAATTCTTGGCAAGAGAACTTCCGCCAATTTGCGGACTGAGTTCGCGGACTTGGCAAAGCCAATTCCTCCGTTTTCTCTCAATCAACAAAGTTCGCAAACTTCGGATTAAGGAATAGGACTTATGCACATATGTGTTTCCACACAGTGCTTATATCCATCATTGGTTATATAGACCTAAACTCTCATTCCAACCATTGAAACATTCTTAGAGGACGTTCTATAGTTGTTACACTATTTCTCGTCAGAGTGATTGAAACATTATGACTTTCGTCGTTAGGTGAAGATAAACCCGATCAAAGCGAAACTCTTTACCAACACATGATTTAGAGATATAGATAGGCGAGATATACTCGGCTCTAAATATCAGATATGTATGATCCAGTCTATATAACATACGACTTTTGTCTCATAAGAAGTAGGAGATAGAAGAAATATACTTTTGAGTCATAGATAAGTTCAAGTCTCCACATACCTTTTTGTTGATGAAGTTCCACGGTTCCTTGAGTAGATCTTCGTCATTGTATGATGAATCGCCATGAAGTCCTTGAGCTCAATACACTTTTCTATCCTAGTTCGAGACTTAGCTATATAGACTAGAAATCAAGACTCATAGTTTTGATCACTAAGATTGACAAACATGCTTGAGATAGCAATGCATGCGAGGTCGACCGAGCTATGCTCTAACAATCCCCCCCTTTGTCAATTTTAGTGACAAAACTATTAATACCTATGGAATACAAAAAAGATAAACTTTAGTGGCTCCTATTCCATAGTCTAATCTTCAACGTTCCCTGAAATCTTATTCCTTCCAAGTACTCCAATGATCCCAATGGTTCTAAGTTTAACATCACCGTTGTTGAAGATCCGTATCTATAAAAATGAGAGAAATCGAGATTCTCGATCATTATTATACAGTGACATAGTGTTATTATGTAACATCAAAGTTCAATTGCATCACTACTTTAACAATAATACTACGGTGATATGTGTCACTCCCCCTTAGTCAATACTCTATCTCACATGGAAACCACTCTCCCTTACACAATGATCTGAAAACCATATGTAGTAGAACTACACATTAATTCTCCCCCTTTTTGTCAATAAAACTGGCAAAGGTACAAGAACGGGTTCCTAATGAAATTTCCGAGAAGAGACGTTTCATAGACTAAAAGAGAAAAATACATACCAACTTAATTTAGATGTAATCATAAAGCCGAAGCTAAATGCATTCATCAAGGAGTTTTAAGATACAAGATAATCCCTATAAAATTCCACAGTTGCACACCCCGCAAGATATTACCATTAAGCACAAGTTCAAAAGAACTCTCCCCCACTTGATGTCATTACCGAGAGAACAACAAGAGCGACCTTAATTTCGAAAGAAAAGAAGGATTTTTAATTGGACACCAAAAACCATAGGAAAATGATTTTCTATATCCAAAATTCAATCAAATTAATCACAAGTAAACCCATGATTAATTTAACTGAAATACGCAACTAAATCAAACCACAAAAGTGATCAATTTAATTGATTGTGATCAACATAAGTAAACTTACGGAGCTACGACTAAGGTAATCATACGGAGATGACTAACTTAATCGTTCACATACTCAACATAAGGAAAACCTTACGGAATATACGACTACATCAACCAATAGAACATAGTTAGTATAGCCGTTCATATACTCAACACAAGAACTTGTGGAATATATGAAAACTCAACTATCCTAATTACAAGAGAACCCATAATTAATCTAATTGGAATAAAAACAACCAAAATAATCACGAAGGTAATCAATTTAATTGTCAAAAGTTTTTCTCGACAAAAGAAGCCTTTCGGAGCAAATAACTAAATAACCAACCAAGATGATTAATTTAGTTCATAATGCTCAACATATAGCATATTATATAACAACCAACAAAGCCAATAAGAATAATCGACTTAGTTGTATCGTGATCAACATAAGACACACAATGGAGCCTTCCCGGTAATACAAAAAGAATGGATCAAAAGAGGATCTATTCTATCTTTCCATCACTATATGCATAATGACATAATAGACTTTATCCTTGTCACACAAAAGATTTTTTCTTATTTTTCATCAAATAAATGACTTCATAGACATAACTTTTGTATTTGTCAGAAGTCCATTCGTCCTTTCATCAATACGAAAATCAATTCGTGAACGACTTTACTTTTGACAACATATGGAACCTTCAAGTTCACGGACGCAAACAATACATATCCCATAAAAATATTGCAATATCACAAAATCATAAAGATTAATACTGCAATAACATCATCCTCCAAATATTTTTAGAATTTAAAACCAATAAACCTAAAAAATAAACAAGAAGATGAAAACAAAATAGTTATGTGTAGTCACAATCTTCGTTATTCAAAACGCTAGTTATTCTTCCAACTAATCCAAAAGAAGACTTACTAGGTATCTATACCTCTTAAAAATCATTTCACTTAACATGAATAATCTTCTCGTATTCCCTATATTCTTCAAGCTCATCTTCGATTAGGTCAATCCTGGATTCAAGACTGTCTATTTCCTCCTCAAGTCTTTTGGAAGAAACTTCAAGTTCATTTTTCAGAGAACTAACTTGTTCCAAGACGAGATTCATGGTTAAAGAAAGATTATCAAACTGAGAGACAGTAGGGTTCTCATCAGAAGAAGAGACATGTTTGTCATAGAACGAATCTTCTTTGAAGGAAATAGAACTGTCCATACATCACTTTCTTTACTTGACAGACTAGAGGAGGACATAATAGTGAAGATGAAATGAGAGTGCTGAAGAGATAGAGCTTTTAAAAAGGAATACAGGTGTAGAATTCCCAGAAACACCCTTTTTACTAAACCCTAACAGAAGTTGGTTATCCAAAAAGCTGAAGCCGTTCACGAACAAGACCTGGTAAAAGCACAAACAGAAAATAACAAGATTATATTATAGTCCTCTTGTATATCATGATTCTTGTATAAGAGGAAGAAAATACAAGAATCATTTTTCAACAAGATTACTGAGCATAAGGCCTTCAATCTAAGGTTTGACTGGGATAATCTTTGAAAAGAGAGAAACCACCCATTCCACTAGGTTTCTGCTTATCCATTTGAAAAGGAAAGTTATGAAGAACTTTCTTATCCATTGTAATCACAATTTTAAAAAACTTGACTGCAGATCTTTGCAAATCCTGCATCGTTTTTGAAAACACCTTTTGATGAAAGGTAGACTTCCTTTTATTTTTCTGCATACAATGATTAGCCGGGAAGGACTGTTTTTGATTTATCGTGCTAAGATGATCCTGAGATGAACTCAACTGAACATAGAGATTTGGTAGAGCCTTTTCCGAGAAACTTATAGAATTCAACACAAAATCAGGAGAGGTTTGCTGACACCACTCATGAGACACAGACGGACATGTCATGAAGGAATTATGACAATGATTTTCAGCAAAAATACTGTGAGAGAAATCATAGATTTTCTCAGGACAATAATCAAGAGTATTCATCCATGCTTTAGTTATTTCTCTTACCTCCGTTTATGGATCTTTCGAAGTGACCTGAACACTTTTATAGCACGTGAGATCAGTTTCATTAGTACGGCTTTTCTGGGTATTCTTATCCTTTACATTGACTAACGGAGTTTCTTTTTGAGACTTTCTTTTACTACGTCTGAGTATTTTCTTAAGTTTCTGTATAAACAAAGACAACGTAGAAATAAAGCAATTCTCACTTTTCTCGTTCGTCAATTTAGGACGAGGGGTCTTCCAATCAGGAGAAGTGACGTGATTTCTAGACAATTGATGGTCATCTCTTGACATGTATTCGCGATCGAAAATTCTAAGTTTTCCGACAAGTGTGTTTCGCGAAAGAGTATTAAGGTTATTTTCCTCAACGATGGCATATTTTTTGGACTCGTATCTGGATGGCAGCGATCGGAGTATTTTCATCACAATTTCCTTTTTAGGAAGGGTCTTACCCAATCCACATGATGCATTAACAATTTCAGACAGTTTGTGATAAAAGTTGTCAAACGATTCTTCTTCTGCCATATAAAGGTCTTCCCATTCGGAATTAAGGTTTTGAAGCCTAGCTTCCTTTTCAATGGAGTTACCTTCAAATACACTTTTCAAAATGTCCCAAGCTTCTTTAGATGTCGTGCACAAGGCCACATGATGTCGAATATTTGGGGTAATAGCATGCAGGATGGCGTTCTGCCCGTCGGAGTTTTGCATTGCAACAATTAACTCGGCAGCATTATACATAATAAATTCTTTAGGTACAAATGCATCTCTTTCCATAACAACGGGAGTTTCATATCCATTCACAACATAGATCCATGATTGGAAGTCACGTGACTGAAGAAATGTGCGCATAGCAACTTTCCACCATAGATAGTTTGAGCCATCGAAGACTGGTGGTACGTTTACAGAGATAGCACTTCGGTCCATAGAGTCAGATCGCTACAAACATAGACTTGTAAGGTATTAAACGTGTTTGTCTGCTCTGATACCAATTGAAAAAGCGGAGGTCTAACAACACCACCCAGTATTTCACTTAGCTATCTGTATGGACTAACTCCGAAATACTTTGCTAGAGAATCAACTAGACAGTCAGACTCAATCTAGATAAAAGTATCTCAAGGAGTTAATATCTCTCTCTTGATTTGATTTTTACTCAAGCTAAAAACAATAGCGAGTCTTTATCAAATAAAAGGAATAACTTGGATGGTACCAAAGACCAATGTCCAAGTGTTAATCAATGAAATCGACAACCACAAGGTCAGATCTCCAATCGATTAACCTTTAACGCACAACCTGTATTATTTCAATTATAAAGATAAACAATATAATGCGGAAAATGAAATAACAAAGACACCAAAAATTTTGTTAACGAGGAAACCGCAAATGCATAAAAACCCCGGAACCTAGTCCAGATTGAATACACATTGTATTAACCCGCTACAGACACTAGCCTACTCCAAGCTAACTTCGGACTGGACTATAGTTGAACCCCAATCAGTCTCCCACTAATTCAAGGTACAGTTGTACTCCTAAGCCTCTGATCCCAGCAGGATACTGCGCACTTGATTCCCTTAGATGATCTCACCCACAACCAAGAGTTGCTGCAACCCAAAATCGCAGACTTGATAATAAACAAATCTGTCTCACACAGAAAAGTCTATCAAAGGATAAATCTGTATCCCACAGAAAAACCCTAGGTTTTTGTTCCGTCTTGAGATGTGAAATCAAGGTGAACAGGAACCAATTGATAATCCGGTCTTATATTCCCGAAGAACAGCCTAGATTAATCAATCACCTCTCAACAGTCTTACTTGAATACACAAGAGGACGTCGAGGAATCACAAAAAGTGAGACGAAGATGTTTGTGAATTATTTATCTTGCATATCGGATAACTCTCACGATCTCAAGCCAATCAAAGATTCTACTCGTACGATAGAAGATGCAAGATCAGATCACACAACTACGATAAAAGTAGTATCGGTCTGGCTTCACAATCCCAATGAAGTCTTTAAGTCGTTAACCTGGTTTTGGAGAAGAAAACCAAAGGGTAGAGGAGAATCGACTCTAGCGAGCACATTAGTATCAGACGCGTGGGGGTTAGTTTTTCCCAATGCTAGATGTCTCCTATATATAGTCTTCAAATCAGGGTTTTGACTTAGTTACAAAGCAATCAATATTCACCGTTAGATGAAAACCTGATTTAGATTAAAGCTAATATTTCTCAATCGTTAGATCGAAAACTTAGGTTGTCACACACACTTGAGATATACATTTACTAGGTTTGTGAAAACCGTGCCCAAACGTGTACGTGTATGTTGGTTCAATATAGTAACCCAAAAGGTCAACCATATGAGCATTTCATATTAACCTTGTTCTTCTTCACCATAACTAGTTCAATTGACTCAAATTAACTAGTTAGAGAGTTTTTCAATTTCTATGAGATCTTATGTAACTACACAAGACACAATTGAACACAAAGATTATTCGATTCGATTGAATAGGCTCATGAACTTTATAGCCACGGTTTGCATACTGCATTCCTTAGTAATTTAAGTTTCATGTTCAGAGCAAATCTTTAGATCATAACCTACTCAAGTACGCAAAAAAGTTCGTGGACTTAAGACAACCGGCAGAGTTTTCCAAACCCAGCAAAAAATCTCGGCAAGGAGACTTCCGCCAGTCGCGGACTAGGTTCACGGACTAAGTTTGCGGACTAAACACGCAAACAAGTTTTTGAAAAATCCCAGCAGAAAATTCTAGGCAAGATAACTTCTGTCAGTTTGCGGACTGAGTTCGCGAACTTGGAAAAGCCAATTCCTCCGGTTTCTCTCAATCAAAAAAGTCCGCAAACTTCGGATTAAGGAATAGGACTTATGCACATTTTTGTTTCTACACAGTGCTTATATCCATCATTGGTTATAGAGACCTAAACTCTCATTCCAACCGTTAAAACATTCATAGAGGACGTTATATAGTTGTTACACTATTTCTCGTCAAAGTGATTTTCAAAGTGATTGAAACATTATGACTTTCGTCATTAGGTGAAGATAAACCCGATCAAAGCGAAACGCTTTACCAACACATGATTTCGAGATATAGATAGGCGAGATATACTCAGCTCGAAATATCAAATGTGTATGATCCAGTCTATATAGCATACGACTTTTGTCTCATAAGAAGTAGGAGATAGAAGAGATAGACTTTTGAGTGATAGATAAGTTCAAGTCTCCACATACCTTTTTGTTGATGAAGTTCCACGGTTCCTTGAGTAGATCTTCGTCGTTGTATGATGAATCTCCATGAAGTACTTGAGCTCAACTACACTTTTCTATCCTAGTCTGAGACTTAGCTATGTAGACTAGAAATCAAGACTCATAGTTTTGATCAATAACATTGACAAACATGCTTGAGATAACAACACATGCGAGGTCGACCGAGCTATGCTCTAACAAACTTGATTGCAAAACTCTACTAAGATAGTCATCGTACTTGTTGCAACGTTCGTCACAACACTCGCATACTAAAATCACATGGATAGATAAGATAATGGAAATAGAAAAGTGAAGTATGCAAACATTGACTAATGTGAAAGATGTTACCCACAATACTTGTATGAATGTCGTCAAAGTATTCTTATTTATAGCGGAATAGTTGATAGAAGCACCCATTTAACTCGACCACATGATTAGATACTCTAAGCGCATGTTCCTTTTCAGCAAGTACATGATAGTTGCCTTGGATCCTGCGTTCCACGCTTGCTTAGGCAACATAGACAGGGACAACGTTTCACACATACTGCTATCCAAGTGTCAAGAACCTCATCAGTAGTCTTTTTTACTTGCTATATAATGAAGATATGGTTTTTGTTTTCATTAACTATGTTTAATCCGCAATTCCGGACCTATCATTTATTGGTGTAGATAGATGAAGAGGAGCCTCATATATATATATTTTCGGCTCACTCTTTATGAGTGTTAGACAATTGTCTATGGGGATTTCAAATACTCAACCAATGATTACCTTGCTACAACATCCATGGTAGTATCAGGATCACTTTAGAAAAATATAAAACTGCAAAGATAAAAAGAAAGTGATTCGGTAATGATTAATTGCGAGGATGAATCTTTCAAACGACTACCACAGCTTAGTTTCGCATTCAATTATGAATGTATATATTTAAGGATTGAAATAAATGGAACTTAATCTGTAGCTGGAAGAACTGTTTCAACCTTAAAGGTTTAGAGTGTCATCCTAAGTAGCTCCTAATTAACTTCAAAAGATGAACTCTCAAGAATGCAATAAATCAAAGAGTATTATTTATTTATTTATGCAAACCAAACATGCTTAACTACTCCCCCACACTTAAACTCAACATTGTCCTCAATGTTCAAAACCGAAAATTCTGATTTCTGACATAGCAGCCCTGAAAAACTCGAAAACTGTACCAATGGGTAGGGAACTAGGAAAATCATCCTAAACGAAAGTTGTTCAACTACGTCTTTTTTATAACGAGTCTAATGGGAACAATGTTTCGATAAACGGTCTGACTTTTATGGCCTTCGGAATGACTGACGTGCAATCTGAAAAAGTTCTGAAAAAAATCCGAAACTCAAATGTCCAGGCCAATCGGTCCAACTTAACAGACTCCAAATTCATATTTTATTTTTGGAAAAGAAAGATATGTCTGTGCTGTTTAAAAATTGGGGTGAACCACTCAAATTGGACTCTGTATGAAGTCTCGAGAGTTGTTTTCGTGACAAGTGTGCAGTCAGAATTTTCTGACGAGAATTCGTCAAAACTTTCATTATAGATATAGGACTTTGCAAAATCTAAGATGGCAATGCAAGATATGATATGAAAAAATAATAAAATTAAAAACAAAAATAATAGAGATACAAAAACGACGGGTTGCCTCCCACGCAGCGCTTGGTTTAACATCGTCAGCCCGACGTTATTGTTATCGTTCGTACACCAATAATCTGAAAAATTTGGTAATCCTTCCAAATAATAATATGCAATTCAAATAATAACTTCACAAAAACATTAGCAAAAAATATAAATATTGAAGCTATCACTTTATTGAAGTTTCCCCCACACTTGGTCTTTTCTACACTCAAAAGTGGATAGGGAACATAAAATTCGGGAACTTTAAAAAGTTCCTCAGCTTGGTGAACCTGCACAATACTCGAATCGAACACATCAAGTGGTGGATACTTAGAAGAAAAATAATCCGTTAAAACTTTGGAAGCACACAACTCCAATCCTGAGTGACGTATTTTCTCAAAGGTTGGGGTAACAACTCTTTGAGAAGTTACTTCGATTAGAGGAAAAGGATCAATGGATATAGAATTATGAAAAGGTTTAGACAAACCTTGTATCAGATCCTCATTCGTAATTAACAGTGAATTATTTACTTCAAGTATATCGTGGTCCTCTGTCGAACTATTATTATCCAGCTCAATTGGGTCTTCCACGACTTCAATCAATTTGGTTTTATTCTCAATCTTCATATCCTCAACAACCTCATCATGGGAATCGGAATCCTCTCCCAAAACGTCTAGTTCATTGATGCAATTCCTAATTTTTGCGTTTGAGTACGTTACACCATTTATAACAATAGATATGTCATACCCAATCTCCTCATTTTGAATAAGCGAGTGATCTTTATTATTATCCGGAGTTGGAATAGTTGTATCATTGTTACAAGGACTTTCAAAAGGTTGTTCATCTTCATCGGAATCACTGTCGATCTCAGAATCATCAACATCAAAACGACTTTCGAATTCCATGTCTATGGCCTTGTTAATTTCGTCAAGAATCTCTTGTGATGCGCCGGCTTTTTCTAGATGCCCGTGTTGCTTAAAAAGTTTTCTGACATTAACACGCTTTCCACCGTTGTGCAAAATCTCCTCTTTTGGAAAGAGTGAAGGAAAAACACGATGAAGAGGAATAGGTTTTGATTGAGTATCATAACTTTTCATCTGCACATTACTAGAAAACGATTGATCAGAAGCATAACTATCCTTCCATCCTCGTGATTGTTCACATACATGCCCGTCATAAGGTTGTTGGCATGTATGAGAATATCCGTTGCGTATGATATTGATCATAACCAAAAGATTGGTTTTGATTGTACACATAGGATGGTTGGCAATTATCATATGAATGAGTTTGAAAACCATATTTATTACCACAATTATATGTTTGATCTTGTGCTCCGAACATGTTATTTCCGTAAGGAAACATGACGACTCACAAGAACGAGAAAATCAAACCAAAAATCTAAAAACAAGCTAAACAGATAACAAATCAATTAGCGACTGCTGCCCGGAAGCGGCGCCAAAATTTGTATGGCTGTTGTAGGCACAACAAATCAATAAATATATTTCCTAATAATTAACTGGTAATATAGCGGTAGTAAGAGATCGTTCCCACAGACAGCTGTGTAATTGATAGGTTATTTGATCAGCAAGATAAAGTAAATAACAAAGGGTGTTTGGTTGTGAGATAAATAAAAAGACAATAAAGAAGAAAAGAAAGATGATTAAGGAATTCTTCGTCGTTACCAAGCGTTAACAGGATTAGAATACTTATCTATCGTTCGTAAGAACCATTAATCACCAACCGTGGAATAACAGCTAGATCAATGTTAACCCCAAAACTCCTTATATCACTGGATACGGAAATTCTCGCCTACCAGATTCTATTCAACGAACCACCAAGTAGTAGATCACTCAAGGTGTAATCCAATCGAAAGCTTTAAGCTTTGTGAATTTAGGTTGATCCCATTAGCTAAACTCTTAGATCAAGGTTTACTTGTTGGTGTTGTCTTCACACACGATTGCTCCAAAGAATCCCTCTGTACGGTCTCGCGATTTCTACTTGTGTAGAGAGTTAATTGGGGATTACTTATCTCATAACTTTTACTAGTAATAGAAAAATCAATAGACTAATCTAGTATGCATCCCAAATCAATCTAAGAATCACTCATAAACCCTAGATATGGTAAAGACAAACGATGATGATAAAACTCTCAATAGATTTGTATTAGTAATAAAGCTTCACGCTTAGAACATTGAATTCATCCTTAATCAACAAAGGATTTAGTTTCTCATGATTACACAATTACCCAGTTTCCCCCTAAAGGGATAAACCCTAAAATATTAATGAAGAAAAAAATATAATATGAGATGATCGATTTTACATGACCTAATAACTATTTATAAGTTTATTACATTGCTTGGTCATCAAGTATTTAGTTCGGTTCAAGAACGTAGAAATTATATAAATATCCCTCATTTCCATGATCTTCACAATTGCCCTTTTCCATCCATATTTATACCCCTCGTTTCTAAAAGGTAAATCATTTTATTTTTAACCTCATATATACCCTTTCATTATTGATAAAGAAAAAATCATCGTTTAATTTATTTATTATATCAGATCTGAAATTAAATCGTCTCTCCTCCTCTTTCAGCCACCACCACCATCACCGCCTCTGCCACCATAACCACCTTTGTTACTACCACCGCCTCCGTCATCACAATCCAACAGATTAATACCCGAGAAAACTAGTTGATTATTTTTGGTTCATTTGAGAGAGATATTTTCAGAGGCGATTTGAAATTTTGGGAGAGATATCTTCGTCTGAAATCAATTAAATTTTCGAGATCGAACTACATAGTCATCATCAACAGTTTCATCTTCTTCTTCTCAAACTAATTGTCGAATTAGGTTTTCGAATTTGTTTTCCAGTAATTGTCGATTTGTGCATGTTTGGTTTATTTGAAGCTTAAAAACTAATCATTCATATAATTTTTTGTATTCGATTTCAACTGATTTCGCTCAATTTGTTTATCTAGAGGCTCATATCTCTTCAATTTTTCAGGTTGGTAAGGCATATGAATATGAAAGAAGGTGGAGGAGGTAATTTATAGTATGGTGCAGGTACTGGAGAGGGTTGTGGAGGAGGTGGTGATTTTTAGTAGTTAGGAGCAGGTATTGGAGATAGTGGAGGTGATTTGTAATATGGAACATGTACTCTATATTTTCGATATTTAACTTCAGGTAGAAGTGTCATACACTCAATTTTAGGTCTGCAATTCATTTCTTAAACTAAGTCTTGGTTGTTTGCACTTGATCAGAGTGTTTCTTTCAAGTTGATATAAAGCAAGAGTTACAAAAAGCATGTGTACTAGATAGTTGATAGAGCACGATTTGTCTATTTGTTATGGAAACCATGCTTACTAAGAGAAGTCGACGCCCCACAATGTTTGTGAATATGATTAATCGATGATAAACCGATCAAAAAAAAATGATTAATCGATGATAACAAATAGTGATGCCAGTTTGCTTAGTATCTCCACTTATGCATATGATTATCTTAAACTAATAATGTTGATGGTTGCATCACTTACAAATGACTATCTTAAACTAATAATGTTGATGGTTGCATCACTTACAGTGTCTATGGTAAATGTATATGTTATTGGATTTAAGTTGTTGCGAGTTATGACCATCATCTTCAATGCTTCATATTATTTCAATTGAGCAGTTGCGAAGGATTACAAAGTTCAAGTATCTCAAATTACCTTGAGATTCATCCTTTTTAGGTCGGGAAAGGGACTTGTTGCATGCCTTTCGAGGTTCTTACGAACCATCCATTTTTGCCATTCGTGTTACACCACGTCAAATTTATTAAATTATATCAGTTCAAGTGTTTTGGTGACTTTTATTGTCTCATAGAGTAGAATTGAAAGGTATATTTTTACTTGATTTTCTTTATTGTCTCATATTGAAGAGACTGGAGGCAGTTGAATTCTCAAATGTCCTGTACAAGAACTCTTTGGACGGAGACCAAATGTTGTCTAAAAAGGTATTGTTACGAGACATGTTCTATAATGCAAAGATTACTGCCGGTCGACTACATTTGGCTAAAGACTTGCTAAATCTTCCAATCGAATCTCTCAAGTCTTTTGTGGGCACCAAAGATGGACTTGGCATCGTTAACTCATGGATTCTGGTACATTTTTGTCCTTGTATTCCTCCTTTTTATTCTTGTTTTGTATACCCTTATGTATTATAGATTAATACATTTTGGAGAAACTTATCTTGAATCATCTGTTGCATTCGTAAACAAAAGTCAATGCGTAATGCCATAGTGACCCTATCTATCAATAATTATCTTGAATATGCGTGTTTAACATGACATGATACCAATATATGGGGAGCTGGTGATTTTGTAATAGTAGTATTAGTGAATTTAGCAGGAGTAATGGAAGGAGCTGATGAATCATTACTCGCTGGTACTAAGTTCTGTTGGGACCACCAATCGGATTTCAGCGCACTGTGAGAAAGTAGCTTTGGTCATGGAAACCTACAGGTACTCCTTGAACATGTGGTGTAATGGTAACACACCTGATTCTAGGTCAGAGATGCGTTTTCAATTCACGTCAGGTTTATTAATCTTAGTACATCAATTTTTGGGATCAATTTTGGTTGTTGGCACCATAGTTTGGATCAACTTTGGTTGCTGACACCATATTTTTGGATCAATTTTGGTTGTTGACACCTTATATAATCTGAACATTTTCTGAATTTTTAGTTTTGGGGATTAACTTCGGTTGTTGACACCATATTTTGGGATCAATTTGGTTGTTGACACCGTACATAATCCGAACACTTTCTGAATTTTAATTTTTGTATCAACTTCGGTTGTTGACACCATATTTTGGGATCAACTTTGCTTGTTAACTCCATATTTTGGGATCAACTTTGGTTGTTGTTACCATATTTTGGGATCAACTTTGGTTGTTGACAGCGTGCATAATCTGAAAATTTTTTGAATTTTAATTTTTGTATGAATTTGGGGTGCTAACACTATATTTTGGGATCAACTTTGGTTGTTGACGCCCTATATAATCTGGAAACTTTTTGAATTTCTAATTCTGGGGTCAACTTTGGTTGTTGATACCATGTTATTTCTGTTTTTTTCTTATTTTTTGATTTTTGTTTCTGGGATCAACTTCGGTTTTTGACACAATTCTTTTTTCTGAATTTTGTTTTGGGATCAACTTAGGTTGTTGACACCACAGCGGTGGCGGCAGACAGGTGGCGGTGGTGGACTGGCGGCGACGCGGTGGTGGTAGACTGACAGCGGTGGCAGACTGATGGTGAACTGGTGGTGGTGGTGGATATGTGGTGGTGCTAGCGGTGGTGGAAGTTGTGGTGGTGGCGGTGAAGTGGTAGAAAAAGAAATTTGTGTTGTATCTTGAAATAAAGAGAAATATTTTACGGATAAGGGTATTAGTGTAATCTGATTTTAAATAGAGAAAAAAATTAAATGATATGGGTATATTTATTGTTGTATAAGGGTATATTTGTTGGGTGTCAAAATTAGGGGTATATAATTAATGTACCCGAAAAGAACGCGACCCAAAAATACGAAATAACAATCCCAAACGTGACCTTAGGACTTCTAAAGTATGAATACACGTTTTCCTACTTTCTAAGTACGCGTACCTGACCCGCAAACTTCGAATTCCAGCAGAAATTTTCGGAATTAAGTATGCGTATCCAGTATGCGAACCTTACTGTCTTCGGTATTTGATAAAAAATGTTTTGGCCACAACTTCTTCATCTGAACTCGGAATGACCTCATTCTTTTTGCATTCTTTTTATCTTTTAATTCTCTTCAAGATGATGATGAGAAATACTTAATTTGAATGAGTTAAGATCGATATTTGTCCCTTCTCTTGAATTTGAGCGTTTTGCTCCTTTTCGTCGCACTTCTTCCACTTCTTTTGGACTTGGGCACTTGAATACTTGGAATACTTCTCTTCGTAGGTTTTTTCAGCACTTTGTATCTCTTTTTCTGGATGATTCACCTAATAGAGGCAAATAAGGGAAAACAAGAGTAATAATACGAATAGATGCAAGAATAATAGCTAAAACAAGTATGGAATGGACACTAAAATCATATAAATTATGCACTTATCATAGATCAACGGTCAACTGGTCCAGGTCAAGTCAAATGGTTAACTCTGTCAAGGCCGGTCTTGGCTCACATAGCCGGTTCTGAATCAAACCGATTCAACTCAGTCATATAAACTAAGTCAGCTAAGTTAGACCAATGTAGTTAATATCAGATACCGGTTTATCTCGTCCAGAGACCGGTACACTGGTACAACATTGTATCGGGGAGATTTTGGTTTCAAATATCGGTTCAATATTTTATATTTATAATTTTTATAATAAACATTTGTTTGACACATCGACTTAAAATAAAAATACCATCAATTTTAGAAAAATAAAACAAGTTCATTAAAAACATAACAGTGGTCGCATGAAGTTCCAACATAATATCTCAGTTCGGCTAGTGTTTTTTGTCGTACATAAAATTTGATGGGAGCAAATTTAGATGAGGGCATGGGGGACAAGCAGGAAATTGACATGTGTCAGCATAATTTTAAAGGTTTTTAACTCTAATGTTACACTACCAAATTTACCTTCCCATAAGTTAACAGAAGATCCGGATCCATGTCCCCCTCTAGCGTGTGACCTGGTTCCCTTCCAGTTAGATGCTGTCATCTGGCGTCAATTCTTTACCCATATGTTTTATTTGATTCTTTCCGCAGCGGGAAACCATTTGCGAACCAAGGTCCAAACCTTCGTCTCCTGGTTAATCAACGGAGTTTTTCATCAAACAAAAAATAGAAATTACAAACTAGGTTATAGAAAATTAAGGTTTTTATTTGAAACATAGAAAATTAAGATGATCTTCCTAAAGGACTCCGTCTATTTCAAAGGATCCATTGAATGGCAAAAAAAAAATGCTTCACAAGTCATGGACATGAATATCCTGTTCGTGATGAATTATAAAAGGGATTTTTAGCCGAAGTATCCACACTATAATCGGTAGGTACAGTTTCAATTTAACCTACCGATTCACCTCTAACCTACCGATTATGGTGTAGGGTCCCTATTATATAAGGACATATTGGCCATTTCGAAAAATCAAAGATAAGGGATAGTTTAATATTACGTTTGGGTGATCTTTTTTGTCTTTTAGTGTCGTCCCTAATTTCTTTTGGATCGCCCTAAAAATGCAAAATGCCACGTTAAATAATGCCGAGAAGATACAATTATTTTGGCAAACATCTGTCATGGCTTTACAGTCACAAAGGTTATCTAACTTCACTTGTTCAAGTCATGATTTAACTAATTTAATTTAGTGTTTAACTAATTATATCATTGATTGGGGAAATGGTATGGGAAATCCTTTTGTCTTATTTCTCTTAGAGCAACTGCAGTGGTGCGAGTATAACCAAAGATTAAAGACCAAAAAAAACGACCAAATTTGAGTTTAGTCTGGTGTGTGACGCTACGGGTAGAAGACTAAATTTGTTCGAGCGTGCACTATACGTTCGCCTAGTGTGGGGCGTAAATTATACGTACGCCCGATGAGATTTCAAAAAACAAAAAAGAAAATAAACAAAAAAAAATTGGGGCAGAGGTATAAAGCCCGCCCCATATATAAAGTGAATTAACAAAAAAGAGTGGGGCGGAGGTATAAATACCGCCCCACCCAAAAGAAAAAAATAAAAAAAAAATGGGCGGAGGTATAAAACACGCCTGGTGTGGGCGGGGACTTTATGCACGTCTGGTGTGGGGCGTTAACCATACACACGCCTGGTGGTGGGGCGTTAATAATACGTTCGCTCGACTATATTTGGTTTTGGTCTTGGTCTTGGACCAAATATAGTCTGGAATTTGGTCTTTGATCCGGATTTTAATAGATAGTCTGTCCGTTGTGTCTCGTTTTTTGACCAAATATTTGGTTATACTCGCCCAGTATGGTTGCTCTTAGCACATGAACGCTTTTTTTTCTCTGTTGTTTACTGTTTCTTTACATGCTACAAGTTTTTGGTCTAAAACTTTAGGTTATACCTAATCCATCTTTTGAATTGTGATTGTGAAGGCTTTCATCTTAGTTCTCAGAATATTTATGAGGATAAGATTTTTTCCTTTTTAAGCTGTATTTGGTGCGTTGAAAATTGCATTTATTTAGCCTAGTCTAATTGGAGGCCATCGTAATTAATTTGGGACCATGCATTAGAGGACAAAAAAGGTCACCAGAATTTAATTTGGGTCCTTATAAAAATATTTTTTAAATGGATAAAATGCCCCTAAATGATTAGGTGTTAAAATTTAATTAATTAGCGATAATCTTAATTAATTAGTGATAATCTTACTTAATTACAGTTTAATTATTTTTTTTCAGATTTTTTTCTGCAATTTTTATTCTAACTTTTTTTTTTGCCCAGATAGTATGAAAAATCGTCAAGGTATTAAAAATTTTCATTGACGACCCTCAACAGTCGTTAATGTTTAGACTGTTTAAGTGACGACTCTAAACTGTCGAAGATTCATTAATGGCGGAAATGTACGACAGTTTTGGGTCGTCATAAAAATGATATATTCCCTGACGACCCTTTGGAAGGGTCGTTATTGTTTTGGTTACGCATTTGACGACTTAAACAGTCGTTAATGTTTTAGAAATGTCGTTATAGACTGTCGTTAATCTCTAAAAAGAGTCGTTAGTGTGGAAAAATGTGGAATGTCAAGTCTAATGGCTTCCAAGTTGGGATTTTCCACAAAAAATCCAAGCAAGGTTCCACCGTTTCGTGGAAGGGTTCGTGGAATCCATCTGAACGCCAATAAGAATAGCGTTTTTTTTTTGTCCGTAGATTTAGGATGAGTTGTTGAAATCTAACGGTTGAGAAAAAAACGCTATTCTTAATAGCGTTTTCACTATTCCACCACTACACTTGCACTTCCATCCACGGTTCCAAATGCTGAGGTGGCGTGGAAGATGGAAGATGTAACTCTTCCACCATAAGACTTGCTCTTAGAAGTGTAAAAAAAAAAAGCAACAAAGAATAGAAAAAGGGAGTACGTCTCCTTATCATCTCCGATCAATCTTTCTGTTTTATTTCGTCTTCTTTTTACTTTTCTTTTTTCTGTTGTTGAAGAGAGGAGCAAAGAGGAAGAAAGATAACTTTCAACACAACCAAGATGAGATATTGAAGCCAAAAGAAGTTTACTTTAGTACTGTTGGGGCAAAATCAATGAAGGTGGGACTATATGATTGATTGATTTCAGACCCATTCAATTAAAATATTTGACTTTGTTAGGAAATTTTGTGCATTTGTTTGAAGGTTTATATTTCGGTGGAGTTTATCTTTACATGAATCTGAGAGATGTTGAAGTTGAAGGTTTGAATGAATTATTTAATTATTATATGGCAAAAAAAATGATAAAATATACTCGTATGTCTCGTTTCGGCTTGGTTTCGGCCGGTTCAAGCGAGATTACCGTTCGAATCTCGTCTCGGCGACTTTGATGTTTCGTCTCGCTGTGGTGCCGAGACCGAAATTATCGGTGAAATCTCGGCCGAGACAGCCGAGATTGACTGCACTGAGTTAGACAGCTGACGGGGAATACTAGGTGCACGCCATTGTACAGGCCAAACTCCTAATACACAATCATGATGCAACACAATACATGCCAAGACAAAAAAAAATGCATTTCTAATTCTACTTGCAAAAACACACAATTTGATCACCTCTTCATTGTTTCAATTCAATCATTATATTTCCTTGGTTGCATGAACTGCAACCCTAGTACCACTTCCAAATAAACAAGCCTCATTACATCATTATCATCACAATTTTATTATCACCATAACTCGCATACATTCTTCAGCTGCACCTAACAAAACATCCGAGTTGCAATGAAAACTATCTCCACTTCTAACTGCAATCTTAAACTCATTTCAACATCACTAAGAGGAACCACCACCATAACTTCATCACCTTACAAATCTGCAGTTACAACTGATCAACCCCAAGCCACTACCTTCATTATAACTTACAACTTCACCTGCAGCTATCACATTTCACCAAACACACTTCGCAACACCTACAATACCAACCCCATCATTTATTTGCTTTCATCACCTTTGCAGAACCTAAACATTCATCTAAAATGGAAATCACTCAAGAAACCCTAATTATCTTTTCTGAGAAAAATGAACTCGATAATCGTATCAACACCACCTTCACCAGACTTTCCTCATAAAACGATCTCCTAATCACTACTTTGTTCGTCAATCACCACCCGAAAGAAGATCAGGAACAGACAGAGAAAAGAAAAAGAACAGAGAGAAAAAAAGGAAAAGAAGAAAAGAGAAATTGAGTTTTCTCTTCGATTCAACTGGGGATAGCACCAAGAAAAATTTCTTGAGACACCCACAAATTTGGATATGGGCGGCCAGGTCGGTCTTAAGAAAAAGACTATTTTGCCCTTCATACTAATCTGGTGATATCTTCTTCGTCCGAATGACACATTCGAGTAGCCCATTTCGCATAACTTTTCGAGATCTATCCAACAATACTAGTTTCGTATCTAAATTATTGTTAGATTAGTTTCTAATAATCGAAATCTATATTACTAACCGAATCATTAGCGACTAAGTTGTCTCTTGATCATCTCTAGATCGTCTCTTGACTGAACTAATAGCGTTGACGAGCTTGAGGGTCCTTACATTATGCATCCACTAACTTGGTTATGCAACCACTAAAACGATGTATATTCCTCAAAAAAAAATGTATACTGCGTTATGCAATATCATGATTCTTCATCAAAACATGAAAAAAAGAATTATTATTATTTTTTTTTGAAAAAACTCAACCTTGAATCGGTATACGTTCATGCACTTGTCAACCGATTTTAGGAATCAATTTATAATACTTAGAACATAGACTGGTTGTAAAATTCAAGAGTTTTTCTGTGATTTTTTTCTTCGAATCGGTTTACATAGGTGCTCACGTAAATTGATTATAAATCTGGTCATATCTTCGACTGTTGGCCTCATAAATTCTTTGTCCGATGTCGGAATGACCTCATTATTTTTGCGTTCAAATCGTATTTTAATGTTCTATAATATAAAGATAAAAATTTTAGGGTTTGTGCAAAAATTCAAACATGGTTTATGAATCGGCTGATCTGTGCATCTGCGTAAACCGATTGTGGTTTGTTCATCACATCAACCCAGAACCGGTTTATGTAGGTGTACCATATCTACCGACTCTGGGGAACATAAAAAACAAACGGTTTACGTTAATGCTTATATCAACCGATTCTGGTTCGGTTTCAGAAAAATTTGATGAGAATTCAGAGATTCATAGTTAAATCATTGATGAATCCCTCTTAAAAGGAAAGGGATTTAACTCAACCACCCGAATTTGTTTGTCGCCGAAATGGAAAATTGAATTGTTGGTTGCGATTAGATTTTAGTTTTTGATTTTGATGGAATGGGTTTTAGCTTTTCGATTGAAGATTTTTAATAGATATGATTTAGGTTTATATAAGGGTAATTTAGTATTTTAATATACTTCGAACACCCTTTAACCTTCTCTATTGGGTGGATGAAGAAATCCATAGGCCCAAATAAATACCCCAGGCCCAAAACTAGGAAGGTTAAAAAGCCGTGTTTAGTTGGGAGCCTCAAAAAGCAATTTGGGGCCTCACACTAGAGGACAAAAAAGGTCATCCAAACCTAATTTAAAAAATCCCTTATCCAAATATTTTAGATAATGGCTTATCTACCCTTATTTAATTAGTGATATTCTTACTTAATTAGTTTTAATCTTACTTAATTAGAGTTTAACTATTTTTTTCTTTTTTTAAACTTTTTGTCTGCAATTTTTTTTGTCCAGATTTGCATGAAAAATCGTTATGGTATTGAATTCTCTTATTGTAGAGTTGTGATTGTCTTTGAAGCGTCGTTATCATAGAAATGTTATAGTACAGCCGTTATGGTAGAGTCACTATTGTTTTTTAATGAGTCGTCATTGGAGAGTCGTTATTTTCTAAAAAGAGTCGTTATCTTCTTCAAAGAGTCACTAATGGCACAGATGAAATAAAGGGTCGTAATAGTATTGAATACGCCCATGATGACTCTTTAGAGTCGTTATTGCCATTAAATGGTCGTTAATTTAAAATCGTTATTGTCTTCGAGGAGTCTTTATTCAAAAAAAATAAAATTAAAAAAGGTTTAAAAAGAAAATATATTAATAAGGAGACACGTGTTACAATCGTAAGACTTTAGCTAATCTTATCTTGTGATCATATATTTTAAAAGAAAATATATTTATCGACCTCTCATGAGTGGGGATGGAAATGTAGGGACTCAGATTAGTTTTGGAGACCCCAATTAAATCTCGGGGGAAACACAAGATCCCAATGCATTTAATATATAGTTTTCAACTTAACACCTCAACCGTTAAAGTTAAAGTAAATATTGACACAACTGATACCAGCAACTGCAACGGCTGTTGTTATCTTAACTCTACATCCAGGAGAATGGTGGGCTTTTTTAGAATGGAGTCTGAAGAACATCTTAAGATGAATAACTTGGTATGAGATCGGTTGCTTCAGTGTGTCTAGGTTGTATTAATCCACTCGGTACAGAAGAGCAGATTATATAATTATACTAGGTATCACAGTAGGCCGGGGCTCAACCTTTTTCGTTTTCATTTTGTTGGTTGATCGGTTGGTCCGTACTCTACCAAAATCTTTTTTAGTCATTCGCAAAACTAATTAGATTATAACGGTCAAACATCGAGCTTATAAGTTAGTTTGGACTTGCGTTCCTAGTATTTGTGGTTGTGTCAAATTAGCCGGGGCTTACAGTCCCGGCCGTGGTCCCTTGAGGATACCATTGTATTTTGTTGATCGGGTCAAATTATTCGGGGCCGTGGTCCCTTGAGAATACTATAGTATTTTGTTGGTAAGGTCAAATTAGCCGGGGCTTACATCCCCGACCGTGGAACTTAAACATTCCCTAATGTTTTGTTGGTCGGGGTTGTGACACTTAAATATCGCACATAAATCTTTATCATGTTTTTTATTTTATTTGTTTTTTAAAAATAGCTTTTAGATTAGTTGAGGCTAACTTAAATTTTCTTGAGAAAGTTATGGTACAAATAATTATGCTTATTGGATGATTGAACGCTCGATGGACCAGAGTATATCTGGTGTATACGAATAATCTTCATGGAGGGTCATCCACCAAACATAAGCCAAACAGACCCTTAGCCATATGTTTTCCGTGAAGATGTATTAGTAAGGAGATATTTGGTTGCATTAAACATAAAACCTCTTACCCAATTCACTCCTCTTCCTCTATTAGGTTTTCTTTCTTCTCCTTTCCTCTTTAGACCAATTTTTTTTTTAAATCATCAACTCTGTTTTCTTTTATTTCACCGTATCCATCCTTTAAATCATCCATAATAATAACTTAGTATTAATAACTCAGTATTATTATGATATAGAGAGACGAAGTTAAGAATTAGAAGTCGTTAATGGAGGGGAAGAACTATAGATAGAAGACCATCTCTTGGTGAAACCGTTAAAGAATGACGCTCTTCTGTTCTATAAATATATCTACTTAGTGTTAGGCTATATTAACGGAAACTTAGTCAAATTAGGAAATTCGACGCTGCAGTCAAATTAAGAAATCCAAGGATCCGACGCCGTTAAATAATCTTTAGAATCATATTTTTGTTAGGAAGCCAAGGGATCGGACGGACGTCTATATAGGACATAAACCGATCAATCTCCATCGTGGGATGACGAAATCGATGGTCGGATTTGTAAGGCTACACACCACTTCTTTGTATAATATAGATAGTCGATCAAACCAAAAGATTTGAAAGTGCTCCCCGTTTATTGTTCGCCATGAGTCGCTCTGTATTAAGGCCTTATGTTTTTGAGATTGGTCGAAACCCGTTGAGACAGATCTTTAGCCCCTTTCTGAGATTTGGTTGATAACCTGTTGAGATAGATGTTTAATCCGAAGAATCTCCATTTTCGATGTCTGCACTAGAACTCCACGCTTTCTTTTGTAACATTTTCAAAAAAATTTCTCCAAGTTGGAAGGTAGACTAGCTAAAGCAAAAATGTACCAAAGAGAGTAATACTAAAATCAGAAAGCACATATTGTCACACATACCAATTTCCTTGAAGTTGTAAGCCAATAGTCAAAGTATCCAAAAGCAAATATTGATAGACAGGCGCCACAAACCCAATTCCAAACAAAGATATAGACACGGGAGGATATATATATTGTAGGAGTTAAATATCGCACACGTTAATAACTACGCTAAGTAAAGAATACAACCTAAGCGAAGGGCGTCGCACACAGCAAAGTTGAGATGACGCACCAGATAATGTCAGCAAAGTCACGAGTAAAGTGTGAAGAATCATGCAAAGAAGTATGCTATGCGAAGATGAGCGATTGTATATGAGCGAATATGTCGCATAGAGATCCCGAAAATAATGGGATTCTTAGCTGTCATCCACTATGTAAAATCTTATATAAAGGAGAGAGTCATTGTTTCTGAAAGGATTCTAGGACAAGTTTGGGAAAAAAAATAGGAAGAGAGAGAAAGTGAGCTTAGGTTTCAAGTAGAATTGTTGTAATACTCGAATAATTCTTGTAAACATTCTTAATCCTTGGTTAATAAAACAAGAGTTCATAATGATCACCTAGAGATTGAATCAGTTATTGTGGAGTGTAGTTGTAAGATTTCTTACAACTACATTTTTGGCGCTAGAAACAGCTCTGGATGCTAATTCTTGATAGTATATCATAGATTTTAAGGAAAAAGTGAGATCTAAAAATTTAGAAATGGTAAGAATCGAGTCTGTTGTTGAACAAGGAATGACAACTAGAAGAAGTAACAGACTTGCTGAACGAAGACGAATTACAAATCTTGAGAAACAAGAGGAAAGAATGGAAGAACATCAAAGATCAGAAATTCCAATTGGATCTCAGTGAGAACAAGGACAGAATAATGATATAGATTATGATAGAGTAAGTGTCCATACTGCGATGACGAATTCCACAGAGGAAGGACAGAGAATTGGGAACGAAGAACCAGTTACAGTGAGTGAAGGAAATATGAGGATTGCAGAGCTTAGGAAAAGATTACTAATTGAAAGAAAGAGAGAAGAAGAAGAGCGTGCGAATCTAATCCGTCAAAATGATGATTTACGAGAAGAGACTCTTAGACTACAAGAACAAAGGTCAAGGAGTGATACACGTTCAAAGTCAATATCAAGTAGAAGTTCCTCCAGAAAAAGTCAATCTAATCGAAGAAATGATAGGCGAAGGCAGCATATCAAAGTCATTGAAGAAAACTCGCAAGAAAATGAAAATTTGGAAGATCAAAGGGAAAGGAGACGTATAGTTGACTTAGCAACTAATCAGTATGAACATCCGCGGGAACTTCTTCGTCGTGCACATATTAATTTTGAAAGGGAAGAAGAAGATCCAAGGCAAGGATAAATGATATTACGTGGCAGAGAAGTATTAAGAGACGAATGTGAACACGAACGAGAGACTGCACGTACAAGAGGTAGACATAGAAGAAGGGAAGAATTAGAAGAAAGAGAGTTACAAAGCAGATTGCGTCATATTGATAATCGAGTAAGGGGCGAGCGTCATCGCATAGATGATATAGATCAAAGTCGAATTACTCCACAAGAAAGAGAAATATCAAGACATCGATATGATCGCACAGGAAATGAAGAAAGACTTGATAGAGTACAAATTGAAGCAAATACTGAAAGGCGCAGGCGAAGAAGAGAGGAAACTGAACAACATGAGATACAAGAGGCAATACGCCAAAACAATCATGAGAATAGATTGAGACAAGCAAGATTAAAGAGATCCGTGCGAGAGGATTTGGATCAATCATTAAACGAAGAAATTCTTAAGGAGATGGCAGAATTAAGAGAAATGATGACTACTAAGAGAAATGATGGAAGAAGACAACTAGAGGAAGTAGTGGAGGAAGCTAGAAAAACTCCATTTACAAAAGAAATTGAAAGAGCACCGATACCATCTAACTGCAGTTTACCGGCATTTACAAATATATTTGGTGGAAGCGCATGTGCAGTACAACATGTAAAAGCTTATTCTAGATGTTTATTGCAGTGGGAAAATTATGATGTAGTAATGTGCAAATATTTTGCTGCAATTCTAGCAGGAGAAGCTTTGAAATGGTTTGAAGTCCTACCTGTAGAATCCATTGGTTCATTTCATCATCTACAAAATGTCTTTTTGGGGCAATACATAAGTAATAATCTATCAAGACCAGGGATTGAGAATGCATTCGGACTTCCCAGAAGAATAAATCAGAGTTTGCGTCATCTAACGACTCGTTGGAGAACAATGTGTAGTGAAATGGGAAGACAGGTGGATGAGCGACATCTTATTCTTGCATTCATTAATGCTCTCTTTGCAAAAGATTTATTATATACCCAAATCTTCATAATAAAGGATACAATAACAATGTCGGAGCTGCGCGAATTTCAAGAAGAATACATAGCACTTGAGGAAAAGCAAAGAGATATGGAATCTTACCCAGTTGCAATATCTGATTTGAAAGGTGGAATAAAAGTCTACTTCCGAGGATGACAAATGTTGTTGAGAGTACATCGCAGGGAACTCAAGGAAGGAATAATGCAGAGATGGAAAAAAAGTTAGTGGGCTATGGGCAGTGCAGATCAAGCAGAGTTTAATAAAGAGTACAGAGACAAGCAACTTCTAAATTATGGAGGTGATGATACAGTTCAACCAGGAAGCTCTGTAGGACAAAAAACACATTATAACAAGAAAGATGGAAGAATAGTATGGGAACAAATAAATTTGCCAAAGTTGAACACTACAGTGGATAAAGTATGGGAAGTCGCTCTTTTAATGGATGATATTCCAGAACCACATAATGTAGGTGAAAAGCCGCCACCAGGAAGGAGAAGTAAAGAATTTTGTGTCTATCATAGATTTCATGGTCACACAACAAGCAACTGTAGAAATGTGAGGAAGATTATATTGCGAATGATTGAGCAAGGAAAGTTGGACCATTTCTTACTAAAACAGCCAAGGAATTTACCACCACCACCGCCTCCACCTCAAGGAAATACATATCCAAAGGAGAAGGAAATGAATACATTTATTATTGAAGTGGGTGCGAAGAAAATAATATATATTGTAACTCGATCATACACTCGGTCAGAAACATAGAAGATTTTCATGATAATGTCTTAAGTCGAGTATATGCGAGAGATGCTGAAGGAAGGGGAATTTTCAACTTGGAAAAAATATCACCTTTGAAGGACTGGCAAAGGCAGAAAATCTCGTTCAGTGCAGATGAAATACCGGAAGGAAGATCATCACATGAGTGCCCACTAGTGGTGAAATTGGGAATTAATCCAAAAACATTGGAAGAAGATGAAGAAGAAAATGAGAAGAATACTTGGGGGATAAATAGAATACTTATAGATACGGGAAGTTCTGTAGATATTATGTTTTACCATACATATAAAACAATGGGAGGGAGAGATGATGAGTTAATCCCTTCAACATACAAAATCTATGGCTTTGATGGTTCTGCGAACAAACCAAAGGGGGAAGTGAATATGCGAATACTTCTATAAAATTTACCAACAGATATCACATTATGTGTAGTGGATGTCGAGTCGCACTATAATTCTCTCATTGGAATACCATGGATGCATGGAATATTAGCTGTTGCATCAACATTTCATCAATGCATCAAGTTTACTATACCTCGGGGTGTTGGCATTATAAGAGGAGATACAATTGAAAGTAAAAATTGCCAAGAAATTGATGTTGACAAATGCGAAGCAAGAGAACTCAAGCGAAGAAATTTCAAAAAATATGCAGTAGATAGTCAAAGAGCAGAGAGATCGATGGTCGATGCGGTGTATGAAGTTGGAGAGGCAAGTTCTATGGAAAGAAAAAACGTAGAGGAAAAATACCAAAAATTGGAGGGCACTATGACTTATGCACAAAACCAACTCCATGGTGATACAAATGAATATTCTGGAAAACATATGCGAACTTAAGAAGATTCAAAAGGTGTAGAAGGTAAATGAGTAGAATGAATAGCGTACCTGATTTTCCTCGAATAAGATGATTCGATAGCAACATTTATGTACTACAATTGTACGAATTTAAAGATTGGAATGAGAAATTTTAATTTCATATGGTAAATCCATAATAAAAAAACAAAAAGAAAAATATTTATAATAAGACCTTTATAAAAGGCTACAGAAAATGATATTTATTATCAGATTGGCTAGGAATCCAAATGTGGCGGGCACCCTAGTTCTCTTATATGCAAGAGGCAATATAGTAAGACCTATCACACGTTATAGTTGGAGAAACCTAGAAGGCATGACTCAAGAGAAGGCTACACCGACCCCGGAACTTGAGTTGTGGATATTTGGGGTGAGAATAAAACGATAATGCCCATCCGGGAGAGATACCTTAAATTTTCAATCTAAGAAAGTAATCTAAGATTGAGAGCCTAAGGTGAGAAAGGCTCTCCTAAGGAGTGCAGAAACTCGATCAGGGCGTCGAGGTACACGGTTGAGTCAAGAGTGCCCGGGACGTCTGGAGCGTACCTTGCCCCTCTTGACAAGTCCTGACTATGATGCACTCGGTCCGAAGATACCCCACTTAGGGTGCGATCTTGCTGCCATAAACCCTATAGGTAGCGTATGCGAGATTGCAAAATCAACTGGTTGTTGAAAATCCGGATGGGAAGAGCCATAATCTTAACACGATAGAGGTAAACTTCCTTGAAGGGGCATCCAGGGGGAAGATAAGGACGGCACCCTCCATTAGGGAGCTGAATTGTGTCAAAAGTCGGTAATATCACAAGACTTTTAACTCATACGAGTATAAAGACTTGTGGTATTTACGCGAATTAACCTGAAGAGGAAATAATACAAGAAAATGATAAGAAGAGATCAATGGGTCAATACACTATGATGTAAAGACTGCCTGCGATTTCGTCGCACATAAACAGAGGCAACATAAGACCTTTACATAGGAAGGCAAAAATAACACCTCATAGATAATACAAATAAATAAATTGTTCATAATGTTTAAAATAAGCTCGCACCAAGAGAAGTTCATGATAAAGTATACCAATCATATTTGGTTTATCAGAATTTACCAAATAACAAGAGGCAAGAATGGGAATGCAAAGGAAGTGTTATTTGCCCCATTTTGATAAGTCATACATGCATATGAAGAAGTCGTAAATATGAAGCGAAGGAAAGAAGAATCGTATTAAAAATATGAAAACTGAATTTACAAGAATCTACAAGTATATTACAACAAGAAGAAGCAATCAACTTTCATCTTCTTCATTTCGCTCAGACTCAGAATCACTAATTTCTTCTTCGGAATCTTCTTCTTCATCGGTAACTTGGATATCAGGAATGTGTACATTTTCAGGAATCGCTGGAAAGTTGTATTTCGACAAAGGAATACCATTCTCTAGACAAACTCTTTTAACAACAGCCTCACGAGAACGATTAGCATCGTTACTGTTGTTCTGGACTAAGTTAAACCAATTTTTCTTCAATTGCTGATACTTTGAGTTACGAGTAGATGATTCTTCTTCCTTGGCAGCCAAGCGAGTTTCCAGCTCTGAAACTCTCTTTTGATAGTCCTTCTCTTTCTCTGCGAAGCATCAACAAAAGAGTCAAGATAACAGACAATTATTCTTAAAAAATATGAATGAAGATCAAAGAACAACAAGTGACCTTCATAATTGGAAATAATGTTTGCGACCAGTGTAGAATGCTCAGTGTGAAGACTAACATTTACACCTAGATTATTTCTAGCATCGTTCAGAACTCTAGAATCCCAGTTAAACTCAGCTTCACTTTCTATAAGGAGTTGAGATCGAATTAAATTTCTTTCCTCAATAAGAATGTCCCTCTCACGACAAGCTGAATCACGTTCTATCTTAACCTCAATAAGGGATTCTTGAAATTGTTCTAGTATTTTCGCACCCCTAAGAGTGATCTCATCTTTTTGAATAATAAGTTTGTTCTTATTCGCCTCCAATACTTGAATTACTTCTCTCTCCTCATAAAACGTCGTTTAAAATTATTGGAAGTGGATAATGCACTTTTATGGCGTTCTCTAAGAGTAATATAATTTAATCTTAACTCTTCTAAGCTGAGATTTTCAAATCCTCGAGTAGGATAATTATTTAAAGAGGAGTTGAGATGCTCTAAAAGAATTTCAGCATACAGGTCTGCGAAGATAATTAAGTAAGAAGTGCGAACGATCGCATAAAAGAAAAGGAGTACGAAAATATAAGTTGCATACCAATGAGAATTAGTTAAATTCTCATTTCTAAGTTTCGTATTCTCGCTTGTAAGATTCACATTCGCATCCGAAAGAATAAATTTCTCATGTTGCAGTGTGGCATTCTCATCTTGCAACTTGCGAAGATTTCTTTTATTGTCTAAAGAAATCGCATAAGATATGCGAGCACTCTGTGAAATGTAAAAAAAGTATTATAAGAAAAAGAAGAAATAATAAGGAAAAAATTAAAGACAAATTTTGCAGAATATTACCAAGTCGTTCATCCCAAATTGAAAATTTGGGTTTATCGCAGAGGAAGCTCCACGAAGAGATCGGTCTCCCCAATCTGAAGTAATACAGATCATTGAGATCATCTTGAAGGCACGATCTGTTTCATCATCCCCAAGAGTAGCAAGAGCATCTCCAGAAAAAATATCAGACAACTTTTTTCGATACGAATCAATCGATAACTCTTCCTGAGAAACAAAAGTATCTCTATCTGAAGATTCTGAACTTGAAGAAGAATCATACCTCGCACGCTTTCTAGAGATATCATCTTTTAACGAGGTTTTCTTGGATTCAAATTTTGATGCGCGTTTCTTAGGGGTGCTCTTGCTTTTTCCTAAAGTTTTGTCGTTCAAAGGATTCACCTACAAGAATAATCAAGATAAGAAACAGAGGCAACAATATTGTTAAAAATAGAAAGTGTGTTTCTTACTTCCTTATTCTGCGAAGATGATACTTTTCCTGAAGTACTGACCTTTTTGGCATCATGCGAAAGAGAATAAATAAGATATAGGAAGGAAAGTTACGAGAATTTACAAATTGAATTAAGAGGATCACATACCTCTACTTTCTTTTCCTCATTTTCAAATAATTTAAATTCCCAAGGTTGGGAAAGAGGAAAATCTTCGGGCAGAGGATTGTCAGAACCATCCGTAGGTTTACCAGATACAAAGGATCCTTCCAAGATGACAGGGCAATTAAGCCAACTAGAATCATTATATCTGCGAGCAGCACGATTAGAGTTTGAATTCCAATCAACGTCTCGCATAATTTTTTCATCTTCAGTAATACCATCTACTCTCCTTATGCGAACAACCCACTTAGTCACGTTACTTTTCATAATAGTGATGTAATAATTCTTAAAGGAATTATCAAGAGTATACTCAGCAGGATCTATAATTTTATTACGTTAATCCTCTTTTCGCACTTCATCATGATAAGAATTTCCAAGACCAGCTGCGCGACGAGCATACTCTAATGGTATCCTTATAGCAACACCACTCAACTGAAATATTCCTCGTGCGAATCTTTCATCATCAAGAATGCTATAGAAAAGAGGAATCTCAGGATTATATAAGGGAATTGGTAGAAATTGAAGTTGACTTAACGGAGCGATGATTTTTCGGTTATTCCATTTATTCAGATTTGATTAGATCAAGATTAAGTTTGTATGCGAAATTACGTGAAGGTGGAAGAGAGAGTTAGTAACCCCTCTAAATGAAGTCAGTTTTCACTCTGTTAAATCCGATTTCCATCTTTTTACCAGCAGGAGCCATTAAAGAATGGGAATGAAGAATATAAATTTGCAGAGAAGGTGAAGAAGAATAAAGGAAATAAAAGGAGTAAGATAGAAGAGAATATATAGGAAAGGGCGACCCGTTTTTCAAGATTTATTCTCATTAATGTGAAAAAATGAACGGCTAAAAAGGACGTGTCGAAAGATGAGTGGTTAAAAGGACACGCGTACATAAGGAGATCTTGAAATATGGAAAACTGTCGGCAAAGTAAAATGAAAAAAGACAAGCATGTGCGATTTGCAAAAGGATAATTTCTCATATCGCTCACTCTGAAGAATAAGCAACATGAGAAGAGGCAAATGTAGGAGTTAAATATCGCACACGTTAATAACTACGCGAAGTAAAGAATACAACCTAAGCGAAGGGCGTCGCACACAACAAAGTTGAGATGACGCACCAGATAATGTCAGCAAAGTCACGAGTAAAGTGTGAAGAATCATGCGAAGAAGTATGCTATGCGAAGAAGTATGCTATGCGAAGATGAGCGATTGTATATGAGCGAATATGTCACATAGAGATCCCGAAAATAATGGGATTCTTAGCTGTCATCCACTATGTAAAATCCTATATAAAGGAGAGAGTCATTGTTTCTGAAAGGATTCTAGCACTACACCATTTCCATGATTTTGTCACAGGCTATACCTGTTACTTATTGAATTTGTAACAGTTATAATCGTACTAACTAGGCCGTTATTCATAACTGTGATTGTATTTTGTAACGGTTTTATCTGTGACAAAACGCAGATACAGTCACATTTGAAAAGCGTTACAATAACTAATACAACAATTGGCCTAACTTTATGATAGCGACACGTGTCTTATTTGTCACATTTATCGTAACTGTTACTCTCTGTTAACCACAATTCAGAGTATGACACGTGTCTTTAAGGGTCACATTTACAGCAACGCTTATAACTGTTACTGAATCTTTGCGACGATTGCTCTGGCGACACGTGTCCTTTTTTTCACGCTTAAAGTAACATATGATTGTTGCATTAATTTGTAACAGTTACTCAGAGGACACATGTCTTCCTTTTGTCACTCTTATGATGACGCGTGCTGTTTTTTCTTCATAATTTGTGTCACAGTTATAACCGTGACAAATGTTTCTGTTACAATTAAAAAAAAATGGGTAGCCCAGAACATTTTGATGGACCTGGACTTCCAGTTTACAGGCCTGTAATGCAATTAAAACTGAACTTGGAACCCAGGCCTGCAATTTCTTATTTTTCATCAGTTCATGCATTCTCAAAGAAGATTCATACATTCATTAGGAATACAAGTACAACAGAATCGTTCTATTCGTTATGAAATTTAACCCAAAACTATTCAAAGCTAACACTCTGAGCCGCCATAAAGCTCCTCAAAGTAATGCATCCCTTTAATGACGCGTAATTTGTCAAATCCTCCTCCAGAATCACCACCTTGTAATCGAAAGTAGAATAGAAAACTGGACTAACAAGCATAATCTTGTAATGCAAAAGTATGAATGAATAGCAGATAAAACTTACATCGTGTCAGCCTTCTCCTCTATTATGTTGATAAATGCCTCAACCAAGTCTGCAGACGGACAATTTGTCCTAGTTATCTTGCAATGCTTTTGATTATTATTTCTTTGAGTAACTGCAGTGCCTACAAAAAGAAAGTTGGGGTAAAATTAAGTCTACAATGGTGGATCAGCGAAAACCAAATGGTGTTGTTTCTCAGTTCAAAGACAATCTTGATATATTATAACTTTGACATTTTTTTTTGTGCTTTCTTCAGTTTTGGAGTTTAAGAGCTGGAGTTAGTGCTTTTTAGATGTTATACTGAGAAACTTCAGGATTAAAAACAAGCAATTTATGTTCCTTTATTGCATGCTACCGTTGCAACTTTTTTGGAACAGGTTATAAAGTAGACATGGATAAATCTATTGCGAAGAAGTTAAATACATACTAACACAGACCACACTTATTGGAAATAACAATAACAATTAAACAGATAGAGAATCTTAGTTAAAGTACATAGTTGTGTTATCTTGTTGAAATGCTAACCACATAAATCAGAGTTTGACAGACACTTGGTAACAAACGGTTGACTTTACTTTCTGAAAACCTTCTTTGTTAGATTATGCCTTCAACTTGTTAAAATCTACAGGTTTTAGTATAATACCAGTACGTTAGTTTAATGAAGCTAACAACAGGGCAGTTGTAAATCCCCCATATGCCAGCTCGAGCAAGGGAAGGCAAATACGTCAATGATAGACAGGGGAGTTGTTAATCCTCCCTGCCAAGCAAAATAAAAGAAAATACATCTCCTGGCCATTGATAGACAGGACACAAATAGCATACATAATTGAACAGGAGCTAGGCAAAGATATAACCATAAATGTAAGTAGACAAAAATTCTTACTTCTTCGCCAAGTATAGTTAACTGATCCATTTGGACCAGATGCATGCCATAATGGAACACATAACTTCACAAACATTATTTTCGGTTCATATCAGGTATATCAGCTCTCTTCTTTCTCATTACCTGCTCCAAATAAATCAGTTTGGTAAGAAATTTCATTTGTAACAAATTAAACCCAACACATTGGATACGAAGGATACTTTTTAATAGGACACAATACCAAATAAGCTCACATTATTAAATATTTTGGATCACACTGGTCTATGGCCATTGTTGTCACAAGGTGACCGCACAAAAGTGGTCCTTCAATAACTTTAGAGTAGTTCTCTTAGGAACATGACCTAATCCTTCCTCATTTAAGCTCTCTGACTCAGGCCAGATACCTACAATTTCAAGTATAAAACTCAAATTCTCATTCTCAACTCATAAAATTTCAAGGGCTAGTACATACTACAACTCAATAGGCTGCAAATTAATCAGGCAAACATTATAAAATCATGACTGACTTGCGAGTTACAAACTCTATTATCATGACAGACTTGCGCGAGTTACAAACTCTTACGATTTATGATTTTTAGACTAATTCTTTATATATATCCACAGGTTTCTTTGCAGTTTATGCAGGTATATAAATGTCACAAAATGCATTCCTGGTCAAATTTAATCATTTTATAAGATTGCAGAGCTTACTCCACAACTTCTAAATATTTACCTCGTCAAAATGGAGAAACATGTGGACGATGAGATAGATGAACAGAAAGATCCTTCCAACCTGATATCAAACAAACTTGCTAGAGTCAAATATCGATCATACCACTACAAATATCTTTATGATAACTGCAAACTGAGGTATAAAAACTTCAAAGGCCGCATATACTTGCATCCGTCATTATGAGATGGAAAGGAAATTGATGTCAAGCAATGTGAGGGAACACCCACCAACTTCAATACTAGAACTTAAAGTTTAGGTTTTATATGCAATTAGAAAAACATTTCGTAAACTCTATACAGAATAACCGCATTAAAAGCATAGTATTCCCTAAGAGGGTAAAGAGTACCAGCCAAGACAGGAACATAGCTATGCGATTAAACATGTAGAGTTTAGAGCCCTTTTGTCCAGCCAAATCCAAGTACCTGACAAATTTGGTTGACAAGGCAACAATAAATTGGTGAACATAATCATTGTAAAAGTGAAGCATACAAAGTTAGGTTATTGAAATTTACCATCTTAAATTGACTAATGGAGTCGTGCATTCTGAAAATAGAACCATCAATATGTATATTTGTCCTTCGCCACTTATAAGTGAGAGAAGGATCGAAAACATGGAATGTCAACGATCACGTCAGGTTAGGATTTAATTTCCATGAGTTGGTTATACAACGCAGCACCGACTTTGAGGGACGCCCAAGAATGAGTAGTATGGAGTTGGTTAATCCTACTTTTAAAAGAAAAAGTAAGGGATTAGTAAATACAATTACTCTGCTAAAGATACATATAAATCGAGTGCAAATCAAGATTACCCCGGAGATGTTTTGAATCAACCATGTGCCTGCAAAAAATAACACACCTTTTTCCCTCTTCCTTTATCCGGGCTTGGGACCGGCATTGCAATTGCAATGGCGGAGTTAAAAAGGGTGTGATCAACAAACACAATAACAATAAAGAAACTACATTCCGTAATTAAAATAAGAGCACAAACACTGTCTTTCAGAAAGAAAAAAGGCCGCACGGAACAACTATGCCAAAATGCATTTGCTTCAGAGAAATACATGCACTGTCACACATGTAGCTAAACAAGCAAGAACTAAACCATAAGAGATTTTCTCCACGAATACAGTTAAGCATGTAACTTAAGGATCTCAGAAAGAGAAATTAGCCACATCATATTCATTTAGGTGATGGATGGTGCCATGCCATTTCTTGTGCTACTCTAGGTACAACATTTAACCTCTTGACCCTTGGCCCAATGGGAAAATATGTCAACATTTCGGGAGGTTTACTCGAGGATGACTTCATCCCAGCTTGAGGATCAACAACAGGCTTTGGTATAAGGCGAGTTGCTTAAGTAGAGTTTTCACCTTTATTCATCTACAACAAATGAGTTAAACTTCCATCAACAAGGTATTATGAGGTTAAACAACTACGATATTAAAATGCTTCTAAGGACAATAGTTGTTACAATATTCTTTCACACACATGACTTACATCAGTATACTCTGAATCTTCTCCAACAGAGGCCTCCCAACTGGCTTTGTGATTGGCATCACGTGGTTTTTCCATGTACTCCATGGCATACCCGACTGCTTCATTCACGAGGTTGTCCTCCTGGATAGACCCTTCAATGTACCTTGCCCTGTATCAGTTTGTACTCATCAGAAAAAAGAATTTTATAAAAAATAACAAACATCACATAAGCAAGGGAAAATTCATGCTAAGAACTCCTGCATAACACTTTCAATCGTTAACTCTACTTAATTGTTACATGCTCAGAACTCTGAATCACCGAATATCAACAACAAATGCAAAGATTTTTTTCTCTCCTAATGATATTAGAAACAGACCCAAATTTTTGAATAATTGAATATCAACAATCTAATTCTCAAACCCCTAATTGAAATAGCATAACAAACCTAATTAAAAACTTTGAACGAAAATTAAGAACCCTAATTCTTAGATAACAGATCGAACAAAACAAGGATATAATCACAAATACTCAAACATCAACTAATAAAAACACTAAACTTGAACCAAAGCGTATAGATATGTAAGAAATAACTTACATTTTTGAGCAAATCGGAGTTAGGGTTCAGAGAAATTAGGTCTGTGAATAATGAAGAAATTAGGTTGGAGACGAAGATGAGGTTTTTTTAAAGAGGATTTGAGAAAGATTTGGGTTTTTAGTTTGAGGAATTGACAAAGACGAGAGGGTTTTTTTTTCTTCTTCGTTACAGGTTTTGAGAGTGACGATAGGATTTGGATTTGATAAAGTGAAAGGAGTTAGCGATAAGAGAAAAAGAATAAAGAGAAGAGGATAAGGAAGAAGGATAACGAAGTGAAAAGTGAAGGAAAGGTTTAACGGCTGAGATTTGTCCATCAAAAAACATGGACGATTGACATTTTGTTGATGTTCTCATACGGATTGAGGGGGAGTGTGTGAGAAGCATGTGTGTTCTTTCGAGAATTACGTGTTTTTTTGACCTGAGTTTCTCGTTCGAATGACCTATAGACGAAATATATGAGACTTAAACATCACAGGTTAAAATATTACTACAGTTAAACCTAAGTTTCTCGTTCGGATGAACTGCAGACGAAATATATCAGACTTAAACATCACGGGTTAAAAGATTACTACAGTTAGACCTAAGTTTCTCGTTCGGATGAACTGCAGACGAATTATATCAGACTTAAACATCACTGGTAAAAAGATTACAACAGTTAGACCTAAGTTTCTCGTTCGGATGAACTGAAGACGAAATATATCAGACTTAGACATCACAGGTTGAAAGATTACTACAGTTAGACCTAAGTTTCTCGTTCGGATGAACTGAAGACGAAGTATATTAGACTTAAACATCACATGTTAAAAGATTACTACAGTTAGACTTGAGTTTCTCGTTCGGATGAACTGCAGACGAAATATATCAGACTTAAACATCACGGGTTAAAAGATTACTAAAGTTAGACTTGAGTTTCTCGTTCGGATGAACTGGAGACGAAATATATCAAACTTAAACATCACGGGTTAAAAGATTACTACAGTTAGACATGAGTTTCTCGTTAGGATGAACTGAAGACGAAGTATATTAGACTTAAACATCACGGGTTAAAATATTACTACAGTTAGACTTGAGTTTCTCGTTCGGATGAACTGGAGATGAAATATATCAACTTAAACATCACGGCTTAAAATATTACTACAGTTAGACCTTAGTTTCTCGTTCGGATGAACTGGAGACGAAATATATCAGACTTAAACATCACGGGTTAAAAGATTACTACAGTTAGACATGAGTTTCTCGTTAGGATGAACTGAAGATGAAGTATATAGACTTAAACATCACGGGTTAAAAGATTACTACAATTAGACTTGATTTTCTCGTTCGGATGAACTGGAGACGAAATATATCAAACTTAAACATCACGGGTTAAAAGATTACTACAGTTAGACATGAGTTTCTCGTTAGGATGAACTGAAGACGAAGTATATTAGACTTTAACATCACAGGTTAAAAGATTACTACAGTTAGACTTGAGTTTCTCGTTCGGATGAACTGGAGACGAAACATATCAAACTTAAACATCACGGGTTAAAAGATTACTATAGTTAGACATGAGTTTCTCGTTAGGATGAACTGAACACGAAGTATATTAGATTTAAACATCACAGGTTAAAAGATTACTACAGTTAGACTTGAGTTTCTCGTTCGGATGAACTAGAGACGAAATATATCAAACTTAAACATCACGGGTTGAAAGATTACTACAGTTAGACATGAGTTTCTCGTTAGGATGAACTGATGACGAAGTATATTAGACTTAAACATCACGTGTTAAAAGATTACTACAGTTAGACTTGAGTTTCTCGTTCGGATGAACTGGAGATGAAATATATCAACTTAAACATCACGGGTTAAAAGATTACTACAGCTAGACATGAGTTTCTCATTAAGATGAACTGAAGACGAAGTATATTAGACTTAAACATCACAGGTTAAAAGATTACTACAGTTAGACTTGAGTTTCTCGTTCGGATGAACTGCAGAAGAAATATATCATACTTAAACATCACGGGTTAAAAGATTACTAAAGTTAGACCTAAGTTTCTCGTTCAGATGAACTGGAGACGAAATATATCAAACTTAAACATCACGGGTTAAAAGATTACTACAGTTAGACATGAGTTTCTCGTTAGGATGAACTGAAGACGAAGTATATTAGACTTAAACATCACGGGTTAAAAGATTACTACAGTTAGACTTTAGTTTCTCGTTCGGATGAACTGGAGACGAAATATATCAACTTAAACATCACGGCTTAAAAGATTACTACAGTTAGACCTAAGTTTCTCGTTCGGATGAACTGGAGACGAAATATATCAGACTTAAACATCACAGGTTAAAAGATTACTATAGTTAGACTTAAGTTTCTCGGTCGGATGAACTGAAGACGAAGTATATCGGACTTAAACATCACAGGTTAAAAGATTACTACAGTTAAACATGAGTTTCTCGTTCGGATGAACTGAAGACGACATATATTAGACTTAAACATCACAAGACAAAATATTACTACAGTTAGACATGAGTTTCTCGTTAGGATGAACTGAAGACGAAGTATATCGGACTTAAACATCACAAGTTAAAATATTACTACAGTTAAACATGAGTTTCTCGTTCGGATGAACTGGAGACGAAGTATATTAGACTTAAATATCACAAGATAAAAGATTACTATAGTTAGACATGAGTTTCGCGTTAGGATGAACTGAAGACGAAGTATATTAGACTTAAACATCACAGGTTAAAATATTACTACAGTTATACTTGAGTTTCTCGTTCGGATGAACTGCGGACGAAATATATCAGACTTAAACATCAATTTTGTGCTCATGTATCGTCTAGTCATCACATTCGTTGCCAAAGAAAGTCAGTGTCCCAGTTGTAATCGTATACCATGGATATCTTTGGAGATCATGCGGTACACTACGCTAAGGATGTGGGTCCCAAATTTAGGCATGATATGGTTAGAGATGTCTTAGCGGATATATGTTAATTATAAAGCTGGTGTGACTGCGAGGAAGGAAGTATCTTTGGGTTTCTTGTCGGATACTGAAAATGGTTTGAAACCAGCTGATATTCTTGTATAAATATTCAAAAAGGCGTGGGAGCGCAGATTGTCGCTAGACTCGGCCAACAGGGTAATTTTTTAAGAAATTATTATTATTATTATTTTTTAATCTTATAATAATAATATATATATTTTTTAATCTTATTATAATTATTATTATTTTGTTTGCTTTAAATTATACTTCTTTAATAATAATAATATTATTATTTTTTTATATATATATATTTTTTAAAGGAAGATCGCACTTTGGGCATTCTCCGAAAATTGATTTTTTAAGAAAATTTTATATATATATTCTTTTTTTTCCAAAATTAAAAAAAAAATATATAAAGAAAAGAAAATTGTGCTAAAACGTTTTTAGCCACAGGATTTAGTTGACTATGACTTAATCATGCGTGGAAACAAACGTGTCAAACGTGCAAGTACTGATAGAGAAAATTGTTAGGTTTTGCTGTTTATTCAGACTTCAATTTTTGTTTTGGTATAATAATCATAGAAACACTGTTAGAGCCCTTAGCATTGAAATGGTTAATGATTTGACTAATCGCCACAAATTACAACCCTTAATGCTGCTTTCAGTTTTTCTTTTAGCTTTTTGTTTGTACATACAAACTATTGAGTTCAAATCTGCATTCCATTTTGCTTATCCAAGTATGTGTAAAGTGCTAATTGAGAGCCAAACATTCATATTAAGGCTTATTATGTACTTATGTTGTTTATTAGTAAGGGTTACATTATGCAGGGACTGGAGGGCAGAATGTTTCATGGAGAACCCCTTGCAGCAGACGAGAGGAGAGTGCAGATTGAAACCATCTTGGATGAGACTTGTGCTGTATATGATGCACCGCAGGGGGATGATTAATTACATGACTTTGAAGGACTTTTTAGGTATATCTGGATGGTTAGTATGGCCTTTAAAACGGCTGGAATTTGTGGATGAATGAATATGTTGTGGATGATGGTATCTTTTTGAGCAGTTTAAGTTACATGCGTAACGGTGTGGAGAAAATCACTTTTGGTTTTAGTTCTTGGTTGTTTTGAGAACTTAGTGCAGCTTTCGTTACATGTGTAACTTCGTGGAGCAAGTTACTTTTTAGTATAGTTTTTTGTTTTGTGAACTTAGTGCTGATGTGCATCTTCTTTTGATAGTAAGTTCTAAAAATACTTGTACTCTTATAATTACTAAGAAATATAATGTCTTTTTGTTTCTCAAACTGTTATTCATGTCCTATTACCATCTAATATTTGTTACACTCTTATCATATCATTGCTTCTCTTTCATTTCCTTTTTTATCTCTTTCATTTCAGAGGTTGTACTAAAGAGAAAATGAGCCAAGCCAAGGCCATGCTTACAAGATTTACAAGTATAGATGAGACTGCAGTAAACTTCACAACCAAAGACTGCAGAAAAAATGACTCCAAAACAACCCAAAAGTGAAAACAAAATATTGCCGAAACAGTGCTGTAGAAATAGTGCAAAAGATTTGCATACCTCAATACACTTGACAAACAAAGGAAACAAAACATTTCCAACTGCAAGATACTACAGAGAAATACACAAAAAGTTGAAAACTCATACATAGACTAGGCACTTGAGAAATCATCTTGCAGAACACCAAAACTGCAGACAACAAAAAGATGAAATTTATTATAGAAGTTTATGTAGTTTCTGTACATAGACAAGGAAGTTCACATACACCAAAAAAAATTCAGAGGAAATGTACACAAAACTTTCATATCTTGATGTTGTAAAAGATATGAAAGAGGCTAGCAATGATAGACAATATTGAATGAACTTGGCGTGATTCGAACACACATCTTCTGATGGGAGGTCACATGTGCTACCATTGCACTACAAGTTAGGTATTTGAGCACACAAAGACTGGAAATTTTGTTTAAAAAGTCAAATATCCAGGAAATCTAAGAAATCCCCGCACAAAACAGTCAGAATAAGTCCAAACTTAAGTCTAAGTTTTGATCACGTAAGTATTTTATAGTGTGCATTATCTAAGTAGTTTTATTAAAGTTATATTGTAACCTAACTCTAAGTTGATGACCCACCGGCAATGGTCCAGGTACAAACATAGTCTGTCAAGAATAGGATAACCCTGTCACCGAGAGTACCTTTCTTGAATGGGCAACGACACCTGTGGCAGCTGCACTCACAGTTCTGAGAAGAGCCATTTATGGCTTCCCTTGCAGCCAGCTGCTGCCACTGCTTGTCCCTATAAAGGTTTGCAGATCAAAAATGCATAAGCTATTAGTGCATCCATGAATATTTGGAATGGAAAATATAATAAAGACCTCAGCATAGTGAATGCCAGATAAGCAGTTTAAAAATGGGAAATAGAATAAAGACCTCATCATCGAAATGCTAAACCGCTAAACAAAATAAATAAATAAAGGCGTACAACTTTCAAAAAAATATTCAACTTGCAGGTTACCAAGAAACTTCAGTCAACCAACATGTAATACTCGCCCTCGCCTGCTTCTCCAACTATGGAAATATCACCTGGAACTGAAAGGGAATTTAAAGTGAGCAAGCGTGCCCAGTGGATACTCATAAAGTCCAGAATTAATTTTTAAAACATTTCTAACAACGATAACCTTGTGCCGAAAAATAAGCTTACTGACAGAAATTTAAACATTGGGCAAACATGTATATATTGCGACTTTCTCTATTAATAAAATTAATAAATACTACCAGCAAAGGCCAGGCCTCGGCACCATTCCATACCGGAAAACATGGTGAAGTCCCCATAGCATAATAAGATTATATATCGGGATCACTGGATCCCGTAATATCGAGGAAATACCAATACATACGCTCAAACAATTGTGAATTCCATTCCCACACACAACAAGCATCAATAAATATACATACTCCTTTCTAATCAATGGAGAGAAATAATTGGACAGGAACTTTTCAAAGAGTTTTAAGTTCAAACATCGACTAACAGATATGAATGACTTCCATAAATAAATTACCCAAACAATAAGAAATGCACAACCATGATTGCAATAAAATTTCATAAGTTCCCACCTTAATTTTGCTACGCAAACCTTAAGCTCTTTGATCTGCTTGGTAGTTTGAAGTTGTCGAAATCACAGAGAAGCTAAACTAAAGATAAAACAAGAGTCAAGTCAACTTACAAAATTCTCAAAATATTCTACACCAACCAATTTGACTATAACTTTCTGGCTGCACAATGGTTTTCGACAAATGATACCTTTGGTATAATTGGCGCGAGCAATAAACTCTACAAGGTAAACCTAAAGCTAATAGGAACGTAAGATGGTCGAAATTTCTGGTTAAGTATGGAAATCGAAAATTATCCTAATTCACTAATTTTCATACATATTTCTTTCCCAAACTAAAGAAAATTACGTAGTTTCCATCGTTCCATCAACAAGAATCGATTAGCTTATCTAACTGGCCTAATAGTAAAAATTTCCTCAAATAAAAACTAATCACTACTCAAATATTAATAAGTAAAATAGATAAATCTGAGCAATGAAAGAAAGTCAATTATTACTTTAAGGAAATCCCGATCCTAACCTGCCCTTACTTTTTCTTCTTCCTCTAACAATTCTACTCTTCCCCTTTCTTATCTTATCTTTCTTTGTCCTCTCTCTAGCTATCTATACTTGACTGAAAACTCAAAGCACCTTATTCATCTAATTGGGGTCACTTGAGGTGTCGTTCGATCTAGCTAGTGAATACAAAGCTTATCTACAGTATCATGTCTAAACAACCTAATTCTAGTTGGTTTGTTGTCATTGCAAACTGTCTACACTTCCTGCCATAAGCCACTAAAACCCACTTAACTACCCCCGCTAAAATACCCAGGTCCAAATCAATACCTAGTCAGTAAATGATGTTAACAAAATAAAAATAATAATAATTAATAATGAAAAAAAATAAAAAAAATGTGAGATAAATTAATAGTATGGCATCGAAACTGTTGATCACTACAGTACCGCCTGGAGGTATAGCAACTTTTAAAAGTGCAATTTCCAATCCAATCATTTAGGGAAGACTGGAGTTTCATAGGAAAACAACCTGATATAAAAATACAAAGGCCTAAGTAGTCACCAGAAACAACTAGAGCTGTACTTATTCAGAGTTGGACAGCCAAGACGAACTAACTCACCTCATTTAACCGAGCAATAGTCCGTCCTAATGGAATAGTTCCAAGAAGCTCATCCACCACCGCTAAATCTAACAAGCACCACCAACATCATGTCTGCCGTCCTCTACCTACAGCACAACCGAGTCATTGATCTTGAAACCAACAAAGCACATCAGCTGTGACATATGCCTCAGTAACCACAACACCATCACAAAGATCGAAATTTTAGTCTGCTTCACTAACCTGAATCTTGCAGGCCATCGTAATTAACACAGTTGTAATGCAGGATAAGCCCTGTATCAACATTTAACATACCACTGAGTCATCTTACAGGAAATAACATAAATGGGTAGCAAGTACTCATCAAATAAGACAACTAGCTAGGGAACCATTCAACATTCAGTGTTACCCTCGACTACTGCAGCTCTGTGTATGCATATAATTGCATATATTACAGTAATAACATCAGGTTTGTTTCAATAGTCCATGGTGATGTTTTTATTAAAGATCAGTAAGCTAAATCTTATTCATCATTGCATCCACATCTATAAACTTCTTGGACAAATAACTTTCAACATAATAAATCTATATGGACATCAACTTAGTTCTACTAAACATGCAATTGATTGAAGAACAGATTATAGCAAACTTCATCTCCAAAAATAATTTATCTATTTCTGCATCTCATACTGTAATCAATCTAAACTAAAAGAACCCACATCAAAAAATCAGTTTTGTAATCAATCTAAACATTCAAAATACCCTATAATTTCACCCTAATCTTTCACCCAATTTTATATAACTAAATTATCAAACGATTCTGAAGATATAGATAACTAAATCACTTACCTCTTCAAGAAAAAGACGACCAACGAAATTATCATCAGCAGAATCAACTCTGAACCATCTTCAACGTTCCCACAAAAAAATCAATTTATCATCAGCAAAATCCATCAACTCTGAACCATCTTCTTCATCGATTTAGGTCAAACCGATGGACATAATTAACAGAATATATAACCTAGCTAAAATTGAAACTCAGATTCAGTTTTGGTGAATCGGCTAACCTCACTTAGAAATTTTTACACTCCCAGAGAGGGTTAATGGCGGCACCCACGAAGAAGAAGGGAGAAGGAGATTTTTCTCTTGTGTTGTGTCGACTAAATCAAGAGAAAAGGGTTAGAATTTGTCCAAGTCAAACTTCCTACTAGGTCACGAATTGTTGACTTGGTCTTGAATTCAGTTTTCTAATATTAAGAAAGATAAAAATAAAAATAGATTTTCATTTTTAGAAATTAAATTAAATTGTTAGTTTTTATAAATGTTGGGAAAGTTGTGACAATCAAAATCCTAAGAGTGGTTGATTTGGGTGGAATTATAAGTTTAGATTATAATTGTGATTGTTTGGATAATTATCAACAAATATTATTGTGACTAGTAAATTTTTTTTAATATTCTTATTTATTATCACGAATACAAAATTTGTCACAGTTATAACTGTTGCAAGAATTATCACAGGCGTATCAGTGACTGAAAAATAAACTGTGACAAGTTGCACTGTGAGAAAATCCTGGTTTTGGTGTAGTGTAGGACAAGTTTGGGAAAAGAAATAGAAAGAGAGAGAAAGTGAGCTTAGGTTTCAAGTAGAATTGTTGTAATACTCGAATCATTCTTGTAAACATTCTTAATCCTTGGTTAATAAAACAAAAATTCATAATGATCACATAGAGATTGAATCAGTTATTGTGGAGTGTACTTGTAAGATTTCTTCCAACTATATATATATAGGATTATCATGCCATAGGATTATAATGCCGGGAAAAGCAAAACATTTTCCTCATATACTCTTCATCTTTAGAAGTTTCAACTAATTCATCACAAATCTCAACAATAACTTTTTTTTTTGAAACACCGTTAGAGGCATTGCATCAAATACCCAATTATGGATTGTTGCATTATTTTCTTTGCAACAAGTCTGTTTGTTTGGTAAGGTCATTCATATAAAAATGTTTACTTCTGGCATTCAATATTATAAAATACCCAATTTTTTATTATGTCATATCTGCAAGTCAGAGTTCAGACGGACAGTTCCTGAATATTGAAAGCATGAATTGAACCATCTATATAGATGGTACCATCTAGGTAAACATATTCATGAATTACAAGTCAGAGCAAAGTTTCTTCAACTACCCATAAATTTAGCCTCTCAAAAAAGTCATGTCCATCAAAGTTGAGATAGTGGGTGCAAAGCTAGTAGCACCAATCTACAATTGCGATGAACCAAAACCCGTTCATAATACATTTATCTCTCTTGCTGTCTTTGACAAGATAGTGGAAGATGATTACGCATCGTTCCTATATGTGTATAAACCACCAAACCCATCAAATATGTTATTAGAACACGGTCTCCGGAAGGCTCTAGTCGAATACCCAGAATGGGCAGGCAGGTTTTCTGCAAGTGATAAAGGTGAGGAACGTGTGATACTACTAAATTACGAAGGTATGATATTCATCGAAGCAACAGCTGATTGCACTCTCGATGAGGTTATTCCATTCAACCTGGCTAACTTATCGAGTTTAAACCCAAGTGAAAGAGTAATAAATGAATTGGCTCTAGTTCAGCTCACTAGCTAGATTCACTTGTGGTTCATTAGTTGTGTTCTTTTCGGGAAACCATATGGTGGCTGATGGAGCTGGTGCAAGTCAAAAACGTTGAGGTTGCACGAGATCCTCCTATAATCTCTTACGACCACAAAAACGTTGAGGTTGCAAAGAGGGTGATCAATCATAATGAGCTGATGGATGAACTACTTCCTTACTCGGCAGATGATGTGGTTCATCATAAAGCACATTTCACACCCGAATTTATTGCCGAGCTTAAGAGTAAGGCTAACTCTTCAGTTCCAGATATCGTTGATGGAAAACGTAGGCCTTATTCCACCTTTGAAAGCTTGGTAGCTCATCTATGGAGAACCATGGCTAAGGTCCGAGGACCTACAGATCTCCAGACAACCAAAGTAAAGATCTCCGTGAACGGACGAAGAAGGTTGAGACCTTGTGTTCCAGATGAGTACTTCGGTAATTTGATTCTTGCAGCGTTTCCTCAATCTCGAGTGAACGAACTTTTGCAGAAATCCTTGAGCCACGCCACCGAGGTAATTCATGATGCTGTAGCGAAGTTGAACTCGGATTACTTCAAATCTATTATAGACTTCGCGAAAAATAATATGCGGAATGAGGATTTGATATTAGATGAACAGGGATGGAAAGTCCCAACTGTGTGGCCCAATTTGGAGGTCGATAGCTGGCTTGGATTTCCATTCGACACGGTTGATTTCGGTTTTGGAAAGCCTTATATTTTCATGCCATCGTTTGGACCTTGGGAGGGTGTGGTGTATTTAGTTCCTTCAATGGATGGTGATGGAAGCATAGATGTCTACATAACTTTGTTCGAGCAATATCTAAATCTGTTCGAAGAAATTTGTTTCTGCGTAAACTAATTAAGATATAGACTTGTCTAAACTTGCCATCTGTGAGAGCAGAATCAGTAGATGATTAATTCTATACCATGAGAATTTTTTATTATTTTTTTTAACAGAATTTGTACGAGGGGATAACCCAGATTTGATGTACTTCGATTTATTTTACAAATCATGTTGGTCATCCTATAACATATTTATCGTATACACAATGCCATCCTTCTTAAATATATTTCTATAGAGAAAGCAAAATCTATAAAAGAGCATCACTCCATATATGATGCAATTAGGGGTTTCTCTTTTTAACCCCAATGGAAGATTGTAGAATTAATTGGCCCTCGTGATCTGTTGATGTAAGACAGACGCTCCCGCTGACACTCTCTGGCGTCTGCCGTGGACAGAAGTAAAAACAAGCACCCATTAGGGCACTCGTACTTTCATTAAGAATATATATGCTCCAATCTGTGCAGTAACCTACACCATTAATATTCAACATGTGAATTAAACATTGGACGAATAACTACGTTTCTGCACGTGCCCGATAAGCAGGAGTTGGCCGGTCATGTAAACATCCCTGAAATACTCTAGAGACTTTGGTATGCAGCAAAGCTTATTAGAGGAAACAGAGTTTCTCGGATGTGTAGTTCGAGAAGTTTTCTCTGATTCTGAATGCTTATTATTGATATCTAAAGCAGATCACAAGTAGTGAGTTTCAAATTCAGGTCACTCATTTCATTATCCAAACATCTTATCACAGAATTACCTTGAGTCCGTGACGTTGGCGATGAAGGTGATTAGGTGAACATTGTAGGTGCACTGCTCTTTACTAATATGCATTAAAATAACACATAATATATACAGGTGCAGAGATATATAGTTGGGACCAACGTGACTGGAAAAGGAAGATGTTCTTTAATCAAAAACATTTCCTCTTGCATTCACCTTTTGAACTCAACTAATTTTTCATTTACTTTTCTTATTCTGAATAAAGCTCAACTAATTTACTTGTACGAATATGTGGCTCAGAATGACAATTCACAGCAATAACTGAATTTCTTGAACACCGTTGGCTAACAGTCAAACAAATATTTATTTTCTTTGATCGTTAAGTAGGATTTGAGCGTCCATGAGTTATGACCTAATCAGGTCAACGTTGACATCATCACCTAATGATTTTATGTACTCGTTAAAAAATACAATTAGAAATGAAGGATGAAGGATGTGTTGGGATAGCAAAAATATATATTGAAATTAACATGCATGCATAAATTCCCTGAAGACGGGTCTTTGTATTAGAGGGTTGTTTTCTTTGCATTAGTAGGTGTGTTGGCTTTGTGCTTATACTGTACTAAATAATTTCTTTTGGCCCCTTGAGGCGTCATACCTTTCGGTGCAGCTATCTTTTGGCCCCTCTTTAAATACTGACACGTCATATAAAGTAGGAGATCCATTTTATTACATAAGTATTTATCTTTTTTATTTTTTTAAGTTCCTACTTTTTCTCAAAAAGTAGAACGGTTGAGATTCCAAATCTGTTCACACTCATCTAACGAGTGTATATTTCACATAGTCTTCTGATTGGTTGATTGTTTAACTGATGGCCGGCCCCATTACCCTCCATGTTTAGAATCACGACCCTCGTTACATAACTCCCTAAATTAAATCAAGGGTAGAGATTGAAATGTGAAACATTCGTTAAGGAGTGTGCACGGGTTCACACTCAGCGGTTGAGTGGATTTGGAGGGACAGGTATTTTAATTAGATATGTGTTAAAAAAAATAAAGAGGGGTCACATAAAAAATGTATGTGGCCCAACCACATCGTAGCCGGGACGCATACCTTTCCTTTATTATAAAATTATATTACTTTGGCCGTTCAAAAATAAAAATTAATCAATCCCCCTTATATTTCGTTGCATCTGCAAGTCAGAGTTAAGACAGACCATTATATTGCATGAACCTCCTGCATATAAAACCGCATTTAGCTAGCTAAGTATATTCAAGCACTGTAACTCGAACCAAAGTTTCTTCAACTCCCAAATTTTTTGCCTTCAAAAATAAGCCATGTCCATCAAAGTTCAGATAGTGAGTTCAAAGTTAGTAGGACCAATTTACAATGGTGATGAACCAAAACCTGTTCCCAATCAGTTTGTTCCGCTTAGTGTCTTTGACAAGTTAGTAGATAATGATTATGCAACGATCATATATGTGTATAAACCACCAAACCCATCAAATTTGTTATTCGAACAAGGTCTACGGAAAGCTTTAGTCGAATACCCTGAATGGGCTGGCAGGTTTTCCGCAAGTGATAATGGTGAGGAGCGTGTGATACTATTAAATGACAAAGGTATGAGATTCATCGAAGCAACCTCTGATTGCACTGTCGATGAGGTTATTCCATTCAACCTGTCTACCTTGTTGAGTTTAAACCCAAGTGAAAGGGGAATTGATGAATTGGCTCTAGTGCAGCTCACTAGATTCACTTGTGGTTCATTAGTTGTGTTCTTTTCGGGAAGCCATATGGTGGCTGATGGAGCTGGTGCAAGTCAATTCGCTGTTTCTTGGAGTCAAGCTTGTCGAGGTTTAGAGATTCATCCACGCCCGCTGCACGATCGGAACATATTTCTTCCTCGGAATCCTCCTAAAATCGCTTATGACCACCAAAATGTTGAGGTTGCAAAGAGGGTGGTGAACAATAATGAGCTGATTGATCCAATACCTCCTTATTCGGCAGATGACGTGGTCCGACATAGAGCACATTTCACACCGGAATTTATTGCCAGGATTAAGAGTAAGGCTAACTCTTCAGTACCAGATATCGTCAGTGGTGGACGCAGGCCTTATTCCACCTTTGCGAGCTTGGTTGCTCATTTATGGAGAACCATGACTAAGGTTCGAGGACTTGCAGAGCTTCAAACGACCGAAATGAAGATCTCCGTGAATGGACGAAGAAGATTGAAACCTTGTGTTCCAGATGAGTACTTTGGTAATTTGATTCTTTCTGCATTTCCTCAATCTCGAGCCAAAGAACTTTTGGATGAATCCTTGAGTCACACTGCCGAGGTAATTCATGAAGCTGTAGGAAAGGTGAACTCGGACTACTTCAAATCTTTTATAGACTTTGCAAGCACTAACATTCAGGATGAGGATCTGAGGTTGGAGGAAGAAGGCTGGGAAGTCCCAACTTTGTGGCCCAATTTTGAGGTAGATAGCTGGCTTGGATTCCCGTTCCACGCGGTGGATTTCGGTTTTGGAAAGCCTTACCTTTTCATGCCATCATTTGGAGCTTGGGAGGGTGTAGCATACTTAGTTCCTTCGTTTGATGGTGATGGAAGCATAGATGTCTATATAACTTTGTTTCAGCAACATTTGGATCGGTTCCAGGAAATTTGTTTCTGCTTAGACTAATTAAGATAGCTTTGTGCAAGTTGCTATCTGAGATCGAGCAGATAACGCTCTTCCATGAGAAGTTTGTTTTCATTTTTATTTTTTTTCGAGTAACGATTTGAATGAGAGAATAATACAGATTTGCTGATGTACTTCAATTTATCATAACTCATAAGGTGCAAATCATGTTGGTCCATCTATTACATCTCTACCGCCGCCCTGCTAATACTTCTTGCCATCGACAATAGTTGACACATATACCACATACAACTACTAGAACACCGCTATCATGGTTGGGAGTGCCGATCGAAAAAAAAATGAAACACCACTAATTGCATAACACTTTATACATTTTTTTTTTGTTGGAATGTTATTTTTGAGGCATTTAAATGTATCGTTTTAGTGATTGCATAACCAAATTAGTGGATGCATGAACCAAAATACGATTGTATAAACTGTGCATCTCTTGCAGTGGTTCAATAATTTATTATGCATTTTTTTTTGTTGGAATGATATTTTTAGCATATACTACTTTTGTATCAGAAAAAGAGATACTTTCACAAATTCGTTTTTACCTAAAATACCTGAAATTGAAAAGGTGAAAGCATCATTTATCCTGAAACGGGTGAAAATATCATTTTTCCCGACATAGGGTGAAAGTATCACTTTTGCTGACAAGGGAAAAAAGTATCTCTTTTCCAAAACGGGATGAAAGTATCATTTTCCCGACACGGGGTGAAAGTATCATTTTTCCTGACACGGAGCGAAAGTATCATTTTTCTTGACACAGCGCGAAAGTATCATTTTCCCAGACACCGCGCGAAAGTATGATTTTTCCTGACATGGCGCGAAAATAACATTTTATTTCCTGAAACGGCGCGAAAATATGGTTTTTCCTAATATGGAGCGAAAGTATCATTTTTTTCCGACACGACGAGAAAGTATCATTTTTCCTGACACGGGCTGAAAGTGTCATTTTTCCTGACACGGAGCAGTATCATTTTTCCTAACACGGCGCGAAAATATCATTTTTCCTGACACGCCGTGAATATATCATTTTTTCCGACACGAAATGAAAGTAGCATTTTTCTCGATATGGAGCGAAAGCATCATTTTTTTTCCTGATATGGAACGAAAGTATCATTTTTCATGATACGTAGTGAAAATATAATTGCTCCCGATAAAAAGAGAAGGCATCACTTTTAATATACATAAATAATTAAGATTAAGAAAATTAAAATGAAGGACGGGCATTTTGGATTTTTTAACCTGGCTATTTGGGGTCTAGTCTATTTGTTTGGGGCACGTTATTAAATGACAAAAAAGGCCATTAGATATACATTTTATGCCACCCCTTATCCAACTATTTTCTTACTACTTGTTTTATCCCTGATTATTTAGCGTTAATTAATCGTATTAGGTGTTAATTAATCGTGATAGATGTGGGATCAACTAATTAATGTGAATCGATCTTCAAAACATCAAACAACTGAATTTTTTTGATTTTTTTTCGAAAACACAACCCAGAATCGGTTTATGTTGATGCACTCGTAAACCGATTATGGGTTGGTGTTATCGAAATTAACAGAGGAATTAGAGAGTCGGTTGAAGTAAGCATCGATACAATCTGATTCTTATAATCGCAATTTTTAGAGTCATATATAAACCGATTGTTACCTTTATAAGAACTTTTTTTTTCATTCATTTCATATCTACTCCTTTTCGTAGGAATCACTGATGCACTTAGCATGTGCATCAATCCTTTGAACCCCTAGGTGACCATAGAGGACGAGTTATAGTCTCGTGAGGGTTTACATAGAGATCTACCCACAAGACCTACACAAAAACTTCTAAAACCATCAATCTTCGGCGGAGGAATCCTAATCCGATTCACCCACCATAAAGTCCTGGCCAAACTCATGAATTTTGGATGCCATGAAGTGATAGCTTTCATCAATTGTGAATGCTTCCCCCTTTTCCTCCAAGTAATGCGCTTTCACGGCTTCATGCTACAAAAACACAAACACAAGCTTACTTTGTTAGTTCCAAATTTATAAAAGTAGATTATGTAAAATAAACCATAAAAATACTTACAAATTGTTGAAGGGACATGGTAAAGTGGCTAGCGTTCAAAATCCGTTGTTGGATAGCTATAAAGGAAACTATCATATCTAGGATGACATAGTGCGTATCATGGATTTGTTGAAGATGTCTTCGATTTGGGTTCTCATAATATAGCCTAAATTTTTTATATATCTCGCCCAAAAGGTCTCGCACGAGGAGTGATCTACTCGAATTTCGGCGTACCACGCTTTGGCCGCTGATTGGAAAATCTTTCGCGGAGTCAAAAGATGTCATTTCTTGTATCTGGAGGTATGAAATGAGTAGTTGTGGAGTATATGGAATGTGAGGGAATAGAATGAGCAATTTTCGAAAAAATTGGGTCCAAGGATGAGGTATCTATATATAGAGGAAGAAGACCCCAACGACTATTTTTTTTATTTTTTAAAGTGAAATAATTTGGAACAATGGGTATACTCGAAGGTCCATAAAATCCGATTATATTTTTATGCCACCAAGAATCGGTCTTTATTGTTACCAAAATAAACCGATTAAAAACATGTAAAAAATTTGAATTTTTACTGATAATAATCGGTCTATATAATTATACAAGTAATCCGGTTCTCACTAGAAAAAGATACATAAAAAAAAATATTTGTAAGGCATGAAAAATCGGATTATATTGACACCCACATAAACCGATTCCATAATGGAACCTCGATAATCAGTTTATATCAGCAGTCGTATAGTTCGATTTTGTGCCAGTTTTTGCAAAAAAGAGTATGCATAAACCTGTTTTTCCTTACACCCATTACAAAAATAGTTATAATGGAAACTTCAAGTGCATTAAGTTCATAAACATAATCATCCAAAAAACACAGCATCCAAACCACTAAAATTCTTAAAAACTTAAAACTTAAAACTTAACACTAATTATAATATTTAGAAGAGAACATCCACGTCAAGGAGCAGCAATATTTTCTTCTCATCAAGATCTAACCGATATATAATTTCTTTCTCCTATTTTTTGCAAAGCTTCCTAGCACCCCAAGTTCCACATATGAAATCCTGGTTCAAGTGACTAAATTTCATCTACAAATAGTTCAATAATAATAATAAAAAAAAAACCTGGTTCAACAATCGGTATATAAGACAACATAAGTAATCTGATTCTTACTAGAACACGCAGGAAAATAAAAACCCTAAGAATCGATGGATGCGACACATATATAAAAACCGATTGCAAAATGAAATCTGAATAGGAAATTCCACAATTGGTACATTAACACGCAAATAAAACCTGATTGTGGGATCGCAGAGTCAAAAAATAATATTAGTACCCAGAACCAGTTTATAAACAGATTCTGGTGATGTCTTTTCATATTCAGATTTCAAACCCAGAATCGTTCGATGCTAATCATCTTATAAACCGATTACTCTGCAGGCTCTTCATGGTCGAAGAACAAAACCCAGAACCGGTTGATACGATATATCAACATAAACCGATTCCTAGAAAATCAAAGCTCAAAATCGAAGTTTTGAACATGTAAATCAATGAATAAAATCGAATACTATGATGGGTTGTTGGAGATTTACCTTTTCTTGGTTGGATCGGAGATCGTTAATTAAAGAAGAAGATCATAAAAAAAATTGATTAGGGTTTATGGAATTTGAAAAGATTAGATGAGAAATCAAATTTTTTTTGTTTAAGTTTTTATTTTTTTGATTTAGTTACTGAAAATGGTAAGCATTAATATTTATATAAGTTAGTTTTAGGAATTAATTTGGGATTTTTATTATATTATTTGATAGATATTATTACATGAAACTAGTTGGAAGCCTAACAAGCTAAGCTCCAACGACATACTATTACATTAATTGAACAGGTTGTTGTGCTAACCTACCAGCGAGCCTCATGGGTAACCTAGCCAAGGGAGCCGAAACGGCGGGAGGGGGGCTGAGATTGTGTCACAAGGAGGGCAAACTAACACTACCTTCCATGTTAATTCCTGCAATATTACGCCATTGGGGACTCGAACCTGGGACCTCTTGGAGCACATTAAACTTTGGGAAACAGGGATGACCAGCATTAAAATTTGGGATTGAATTAATCTTTTTTTTAAAAAAATTTGACACCCCATAGTCATTTGTAAAAGGTGGGAGAGGAATTTGATCGACTCCAAATAATGGCCTAAGCCCCAAACTAGCCAGGTTTTTTAATAATAACAATTTCCAATCTTTTTATCATATTGAAAATTTTCCCGAGGTTCCATTTTAGAAAAAAGTGACCATGAAAAGACTCCCTTCTTTTAGACCCTCTGGTCGGTCGGCCCAATTACAACCCTAGCACAGTTGTTTGTGAATAGCTTCAAACTGCATGCACAATAACTTAAGTACGCAATAAGTAGGAGTCCGTAGTATTAATGCAAAACGGTTTCACCTCAAAACACCAAGAAGCAAGCCTGACATTGGTTTCAGCCTTTCTATGAAGGAAAATTGCAGTTGCACCACACAAGCTCTTTGATTTCCAATAAATTACAGTCCTTCCCTCCCGGGCTCCTTATTCTATAGGCATTCCATAGGCACTCACACTCCAAACATTGTTGTTAAGCTCTTAAATAAGCTCCATTTTGACAGCAAGAAGCAGTGATCCATACTGCCAGTACTACCATGCGCACCAGTAAAGTAACCAGTTATATGCTGCATTTTGAATTTATTTTGAAATGTCACGAGAACTCTTGGCGCAAGATCGGATCTACAGTGGACACGTTACGCGTCAACAACCGCCTCACCAGGCCTTATTCACTGGGCCTTTTGATGTCCAATGCTGATAATGATCGGAAATGACGTAAATATCCCTATCGAAGTATTAGAAAATCCCTGTGTAAAATTTCTTTTTAGGGCGAAAATTCTCTGATTCTTTCGGGAAGAAAAAAAAAAAGGAAAAAAATGATGAGAACTCGATTAGTTTCGTTTGGATTTGGTTTCTGTGTAGCAGGAGCTGCAATTGCACAGTTTGTATGGAAAGATTTACTCACTGAACGAATTTCTTTAACTACAGAAGTAAGCCCTCAAACTCCTCTCTCTCTCTTTTTCTTTTCTGATTTTTTATCTGATTTTTTTTTGGTTTCCTTTTAGGTGAAACACAAATTCGATGGATTAGAAGCAAGGATTTCGACGCTTGAATCTCTTAAACTTCAGAAAAAGGAATCAGCTCGGGTAAGATTTTATACTAGTTTTTGATTGAATTAGGTGAAGTTAGAGATTTAGGGTTCTTTTGGATTGGGAAAGTTTAGTAAATAAACCCTTATGCAGAGAAAATCATTTAGTTATCAATAATGTTGACATGAACCCTTTACTTTTTGTTGAAATTTACTCAATATTGCTATGCTTAGTGTTCGAATTCCATACTGGGGATATCTGGCATTCAAAACAAAAATGTTAGAACGCAAGCGATGCTCTATTCACTGTATCTTCCTGGAATTCATTCCAATGGGATGCCAGTCCCAAGGTAAATAGGGGATCGATGTGGTGTGTGAACCCAAAGGAATGTGCAGCCCTAGCAGAACTCAATTGGTATTGTACATTTGTCTCTCATTGTCTGCATTTGTACAAAATTGGTTTTGGGAAAGTATTAGTTAGGGTGATAAGTGAATGTAAGGTGTGTGAATCTATTTTGGAATGCATCGAATCTTTCACCTTACCCTGTTTTGAGGTATTGCTGCACATCAACTTCCGCGTGTGGTTAACCAATTCTTTAGTAAACCAACTGCTTGCAATTCTGGTGGTTCAAACTTGAGGATCTATACCTTGGGCTTGGGGGTTAACCATTTTGGGGTAAAAGGAGTCGCTGATGCTTTGTTGCTCACACTGGAGGGGTTATAACCTGAATATCAATTGTGTTTCGAGTTTTGGCTGGTCTTCTCTTTTTGTTGATTATTTGATTACTCCGTCCTTACTTATCTAATAACTATTATGTAGTAGCACAGTGCAACTTTTTAATTGGTACAAGATGCAAATTGCCCTTGTACTCGCCAAAATACCCTATCTTCTTTGCAAGCAAATCATCATTATTTTGTAATGGTGGCACTGGTAGTTCTTTTATTAGCTCTTGCTGGATATATCGAAATAAACAAGAGACTTACTTTTGTTAATCCAACTGCCAAACTCATTTAGTTTGATCCAACGCAACGAGTCGTTCCAAAACACACCTGGCCTAGAAAATGTATCATATGATGCATTGAGGGGATCACCAGCAGATATCTTCCAAGTTTCTGTTTGTGAATCGAAAACATCAATTTGGTATTGGTTTGAACTAGCATTAGCATTTCTTTTTGCAGGCTTTCAACTCTTGATGTGTTGCTTCTTGGGCTCGTAGTTCTTAAACTGTAGTAGTAGAGCTCTGTAATATTTCCTGCTATTCTAATGAGTAACTTTTAATTCAATGACAGGATGAAGGACAAGTTAGACTGGAAGCTTAGATTCTCTGTGTTACATTTGGGTTTAAATTCTGCGAGCATTTCATGGGATAAAAGCTTATGTCTTTTTGGTGTATATTTCACAAGTATAAAGATCGGTGCTGAGACTTTGTGAACATTATGTTTCTAGCTTTGTTTTAATGAAATGAAAACAATCTTATATCTGCGGAACAACAGAGTCTACTTTTGTTAAACAATAACGGAATTGGTAATGCCAAGGTTTTGAAATACATATTGTCAGGCGTGCATCAATTATATTAGTCCAAATATGAAACTTGAATGCATATTTGAATCTGATCACTGAATAATTTTTGAATTCGTAGCGCTCGGCATTTTGAATCAGTGGGAACACTAATTGGTTGCATATTTTGGCATACTTGATGAGTCAGATTCAACTGCATAGAACATGAAATCCGAGGTTAAGTTTATATTTATGTAATTGCTTTAACGGCAGAGAGTGTGACATTCTTCAATGAAAGACATGAGCTCTTATGGTATACAATGGTGTAAAACCTTGTACACATGGTGATAAATGCTGATGGGTGAAAAAAGACTGGGCTTGGCCCATTTTTTGGGTCCCAAACTCTCGGTCGTTTTCTTTAGAATGTTTTTTTTGGGGACCATGGTTTTATTTTGAGTTTTATTTTGAGTAAAGACATTAGAAGTAAATCTAGGTCACCCCTTATCTAGATATTTATATTAATACCTAAATTATCCTCTTGATTAATTTTTTGGTAATGATTAGTTAGTGTTAATAATAGTTAGCGTAGTGATTAGTAAAATGATTAAGCCAAAGATAATTAATGAGATTAAAAAATCAGATGTTTTTTTTTTAAAAAAAGAAGCAGAATTATTGAGAGAGTAAAGTTGGAGAAGATGAAGAAGGAAAACATGAAAAACTGTAAATCGTTTGTTTTTCATGTTTTCCTTCTTCATCTTCTCCAAAAGATAATTAGCGTAGTGATTACCAACCACAACCGAAGGAAGAGTATTTGGGTACCCAGGTATGTTTCAAACTTAGATAATGTTGGTTGAATTGCTCCAAATTTTCAAAAAACTGTAAATTTTTAGGGTAGATTTGGGCTTGTTCGGTTACCTTATGTGAAGAACAGGTTACCGAACTCATCTGAAAGTGTAGTTCGGTTACCTTTTCCATATACGCAGGTTACCGAACTCGTTCTTTAATTGAGGTTTTTAGTTGTTCGGTTACCTTTTCCATACATACAGGTTAACGAACTTTGTTTATAGGACTTACAGAGTAATGTTCGGTTGGTTCGCAAACTTTAACCCAACAACATATCTAACCGAACTCCACATGTATGCAACTAGTGAAGAGTTCGGTTTGTCAAGATTTTTTGCGAACAAACCGAACATAGTGGAACAAGTTTGGTTAAATTGAAACTCAACATAGTAGGCAAAATAACATAGTTCACTTACATTGGAAAAAAATTTCATTTTGGAATATAAGTAGAGTTCGGTTACTAGATAGTTTTAGAAATTTTTGCGAACCAACCGAACAAGGTAGGTAAAGTTCGGTTATATCATAACTCAACATAGTAGGAAAAATAACACAGTTCGGTTACATTTTTTTTTTTTTGTATTATGGGTAGAGTTCGGTTACTAACTAGTTTTAGAATTTTTTGCGAACCAACCGAACTCGGAGTTCGGTTATGAAAAATTAAATTCGTGATAACCGAAGTGTTCTTCGTGTTCTTGGTTTCAGAATGTTCGGTTACAAATCTAGTTTTTTTAAAACTATTCCTAACCGAACATGCCACTTTAACATCCATTTAAACCATATTTTGATGATTTCTACTCAATTTTCCTATCCAAAAACGAATTAAAAAGATTGATGGGTTTTTCAATCGAAAGAGGAACGTCAAGGAAAGAGAGAAGAAGAAGAGAATAAACTTTTTTTCAAAACTAAAAATTTTCGATTGCTCTTTTGATTTTGATTTGATTTTGATTTTGGCTAATAAATTCATTTAGATTAGATGTAGGAGTATATGATTAGATTTATATAATTATTAAGTTAGTTTTAATTTAAATTAAAATAAAAGATAAATGGGTATTTTTCTAACTTTGGGACACCCTTTATAAGTATAGGGAGGTTGGCCTAATAAGACCAGGGTCACCCAAAAGAACCATGATCCCTAAAAAAAAATGGTTCTATATCTCGCCTGATTATGGTTCCAAGGAAAGCGAGTGTATGACTGGGCCAGCGTCTAATTCTTCTACCACTTTTTAAGTTCTATGAGAATGGTATAAGTTCAGCAATCGGATATATTGCTGCCGCAAAGATAAAACGAGTCTTTCTTTATTCGCTAATAGAAATTAATATGCAAGCGAATTCCATATTCATCAACAATCTGGAGTTCAAAAAATTTGCCGGTCATAATAAAAGTAAATGCAAAAGTCTTAATAGAAAGTACTTTACAGAGCATGGGTAAACTGGGCTTTGAACAAGTCATGTAATTCATTTCGATGTTTCTCCAATTGTGTTTTTCATATAAAATTTCCATTGTATGTCCTTCATAATGTGCAAATAAATGTGTGTTACCATTTCGTTCTAAATCATGCAACTGAATTTTTATAATGATCCTATTATTAGAAGCCCCAACTCAAAACTAAAATCATAATTTCATAGCAAAAGCTTGTTATGGCCCTAATTGGCGGAAGATAGTACTCCCTCCGTTTTAAAAATACTGTCCTCTATTCCATTTTGGTTTGATTCAAAATTGTGTCCAACTTTTGTTTGTAGTCACATTTTTCCAATAAACTCTTTAATATACCCTTAAATTGTTTATTCTCATAAATTTATTTTTAACGAGGCCCAACCTGAAATATTAAAAAAAAATTGTACAATTAAGGAAACAAATATATCCTTCATTCCATTTAACAAAATATATATCAGGCTTTAAACATTGAATTTCACGATCGGATTGTCGAGGAATCACAAACAGTGAGACGAAAATGTTTGTGACTTCTTTATCTTGCCTATCAGAGAACTCTCACGATCTCAAGCCAATCAGTTGATTGTACTCGTACGATAGAAGATGCAAGATCAGATCACACAACTACGATAAAGTAGTATCGGTCTGGCTTCACAATCCCAATGAAGTCTTTAAGTCGTTAACCTGATTTTAGAGAAGAAAATCAAAGGTTAATGGAGATCGACTCTAGCGGGCGCACTAGTAGCACACAAAAGTTTGGAGATTAGTTTTGCACAATGCTAGATGTCTCCTTTATATAGCCTTCAAATCAGGGTTTTGCCTTAGTTACAAAGCAATCCTTATTCATTGTTAGATGAAAACCTGATTTAGATTCAAGCTAATATTTCTTAACCATATGCGCATTTCATATTAACCTTGTTCTTCTTCACAATAACTAGTTCAATTGACTCAAATGAACTAGTTAAAGAGTTTTTCAATTTCTATGAGATCATATGTAACTACACAAGACACAATTGAAACAAAGATGATTCGATTCGATTGAATCGGCTCATGAACATTATAGCCACGGTTTGCATAAAGCATTCCTTAGTAATTTAATATTTCATGTTCAGAGCACATCTTTAGATCATAACCTCTTAAGTTCACAAACAAGTTCGCGGACTTAAGTTAATCGGTTGAGTTTTCCAAACTCAGCAGAAATTCTCGGAAAGAGAACTTCCGCCAGTTCGCGGACTGAGTTCGCAAACTTAGCACACAAACGAGTTTTGGAAAATCCAGCAGAAATTCTCGGTCGAGCATTTCCGACCGCGGACTTGGCAAGCCAATTCCACAATCCTCCCGATTTCTCTTGATCAACAAAGTTCGAAAACTTCGGTTCAAGGAATACATGGTTATGTAATCTAAACTCTCATTTCAATCATTGAGACATTCTCAGCGGACGCTATGTAGCCGTTATTCATAGACCGATTCACGTCAGAGCAATTCTCAAAGTGATTGAAACTTTTCATGACTTTCATCAATAGGTGAAGATAAACTTGATCAAAGAGAAACGCTTTACCAACACGCGATTTCGAGATAAAAGATAAGCAATGAATGCTCAACTCGAAACATCAAATGTGTATGATCTAGTCTATATAGCATATGACTTTTGTCTCATAAGAAGTAGGAGATAGAAGAGATAGACTTTTGAGTGATAGATAAGTTCAAGTCTCCACATACCTTTTTGTTGATGAATTTCCACGGTTCCGTGTATAGATCTTCGTCATTGTATGATGAATCGCCATAAAGTCCTTGAGCTCAACTATACTTTTCTATCCTAGTCCGAGACTTAGCTATGTAGGCTAGAAATCAAGACTTATAGGTTTGATCACTAACGTTTACAAACATGCTTGAGATAGCAACGCATGCGAGGTTGACCGAGCTATGCTCTAACAATCTCCCCCTTTGTCAATTTTAGTGAGAAAACTATTAATACATATGGAATACAAAAAAGATAAACTTTAGTGGCTCCTATTCCATAGTCTAATCTTCAACGTTCCTTAAAATCATCGTCCTTCCAAGTACTCCAATGATCCCAAAGGTTGTAACTTTTGCACCATCGTTGTTGAAGATTCGTAGCTATAACAATGAGAGAAATCGAGATTCTCAATCATTATTATATAGTGTCATAGTATTATTATGTAATATCAAAGTCCAATTGTATCACGACTTTAACAATAATACTACGGTGATATTTATTACTCCCCCTTAGTCAATACTCCATCTCGATCATGGAAACCACTCCCCCTTACACACTGATCCGAAAACCATATGTATTTGTAGTGTGAACTACAATATTTCTCCCCCTTTTTGTCAATAAAATTGGCAAAGGTACAAGAATTTGATCATAATGAAATTTCCACAAGAGACATTTCATGACAAAAAGAAAAATACATAGCAACTTAATTTAGATGCAATCTAATAGCCGAAGCTAACAACATTCATCACGGAGTTTTAAGATACAAGATAATCCCTATAAAATTCCACATCCGCACTCCCGCAAGATATTACCATTAAGCACTAGTTCAAAAGAACTCTCCCCCATTTGATGTCATTCCCGAGAGAACAACAAGAGTGACCTTAATTTCGAAAGAAAAGAAGGATTTTTTATTGGACACCAAAAACCATAAGAATGATTTTCTATATCCAAAGCTCAACCAAATCAAACACAAGTAAACCCATGATTAATTCAATTGGAATACGCAACTAAATCAAACCACAAAAGTGATCAATTTAATTGAAAGTGCTCAATATAAGTAAACTCACGGAGCTACGACTAAGTCAATCACACGGAGATGACTAACTTAACCGCTCAAATACTCAACATAAGGAAAACCTTACGGAATATATGACTACATTAACCAAAGAACATGATAGTGTAGCCTTTTATATACTCAACACAAGAACTTGTGGAATATATGAAAACTCAACTTGATTAATTACAAGAGAACCTATAATTAATCTAATTGGAATACAATAACCAAACTAATCACCGAAGTAATCAATTTAATTATTTTGCGCTCAACATAAGAGAACTTATGGAACCCCGATTAAGTTCATCATAGACTATGACAACCTTAACCGTACATGTACTCAACATAAGGAAGAAGACTTATGGAGTACTAACTAAATAACCAAACTAGTTGATTAATTTAGTTCCTAATGCTCGACATATAGTATATTATGGAACAACCAACAAAGCCAAGGTAAATCGACTTCGTTGTAAGGTGCTCAATATAAGACACAATGGAGCCTTCACAGTAAAACATAATAAAATGGATCAATGAAGATCAATACCATGGATAACGTACAAGGATCGATTCTATTTTCCATCATAATGACATAATAGACTTTATCCTTGTTGAACAAAAGATTTTATCCTATTTTCCATCAAATACATGACTGCATAGGCATAACTCTTGTATATGTCAAAAGTCCATTCGTCCTTTCACCAATACGAATACCGATTCATGAACGACTTTACTTTCGACTGCAATATGGGACCTTCAAGTTCACTGACGCAAACAATACATATCCCATAAAATATTTCCATACTTCAGAATCAAACAGATTAATACTGCAATAACATCATCCTTCAAACATTTTTCGTATTTAAAAACCAATAAACCTAAAAAAACATGAAGATGAAAAAGCTGGACAAAGCTATGTGTAACCACAATAATGGCCATTCCAAACTCTAGTAATCCTTCTCAAAAACAAGAATAAATTCTCATAAGAAGTTTCCTAGGCATCAAGACAAACTCGTAATGCACATATAAGATGATTTATCCTTAGAGGGTAGAATCAATCTTTTCCGCCCGGATTTACACCAAGAATACCTACCAAATGCGTATAAAAAGATTTTCACAAAGAAGAACATACAAAGTCACGAAAGACCATGCACCATAGTTCACAAAGGATGATTGTGAACATTCAAGAATCCCATAGCAATGCGTACTAATTTCCATTCTTGAACTTCCTTCTTTGTGATTCACCAACAACATTCTAGTAAAATCTACAAATTATCTTATAAGAGTATTACTCCAAGAATCCAAGTGTCCAAGTCCAAGAGAAGTGGAACAAGTGCGACGAAATGGAGCAAAACACTCAAAAACAAGAGACAGGACAAATACCAATCTTAACTCATCCAAAATCAATAATTCTCATCTCCATTTTTAAGATAATTTGAAGAGGAAGAGAATTAAAAAAGAATGAGTTCATTCCGAGTTCGGACGAAGAAGTTACGGCCAAGACAAGTTTACCGAATATCGACGTCAAGTATGCATACGGGTTTGCAAACGAATTTTCATGAAAAAAAAAGTTTGCAGACTGGGTTTGCGAACTTAAACCCCTGGATTTTGATTTTAAATGATGGTATGCATCCCTGGAATGTGTACCATGAAGTCCAAACATCCCGAACATCTATTTTCAAACCTAAACATATAAGAACCTTAAACACGGATCTAGTTAGGTAGAAATGAACGATAAGCAAGGTACATGGATCATAATAAGTACTTAAGCAAGTAAAAACACAAATATTGCTCAAGTTTATAGACATACCTTTTTATAAGAATTCAATCGAATTCTACAGCCTTACTGAACATAATCTGTGTGCCCCAGTTCTCGTGCTTCCTTTACCGTAAAAGGGCATTCCTTGGAGAGGATGCACTTTCAACACAAACAAGTTGTGTTGAGATGACCATTGTCTTGCTCAAGGAACTGTTTCTTTCCAGCAGCTCTTACATCTTGTAGTGTTGAGAAACACCCAAGGAACTGTTTTTATAAGTCTATCGAAGAACTTCAAGAGAACCCAAAAGGATTTGTGTTTCTGATTTCTTGTTTTACAACTTATAAAAAACAGTTTCTGCAGATAGTTTTTAGTACTGTGAGGCGAAACTCTTTTGATAAACAGAGACATCCTAGCTTCTTCATAAAAGAAGGCAATACTACTATCTTGATATGAAGTATCAGGAATTGAGCAACGAATCAATTCATGCTTTGAGGTGATACACTCAGATGACTGATATTTAAACTCCTCTTGTAATTCGTTTAGTTTGTTACAACTAATTGGATTACGCAGAGGAGGAGCATTGCTCTCACTGATTAGTAAATCGATATCAACCTCAACATAAATATTGTTCATCATAACTTGACTTAGCCTGTCAAGAGATTCTTGCTCTTTCTGGAGGTATAACTCAACATCAAGAGATAAGCTCTCAAACTTCTTTTCAATCCCTGAAAACACTTCAAGGAATTTCTTCTACATATTTAATTAAATCATTCATGGAAGAGAATTCTGAAATCCCTGGATCTAGTGGTGCATTTATTGAGATAACACTACTGTCCATAGAGTCAGATCGCTTACAAACACAGACTTATAAGGTCTTTAATGTGTTTGCCTTCTCTGATACCAATTGAAAAAGCGGGGGTCTAACAACACCACCCAATATTTTGATTAGCAATCTGTATGGACTAACTCCGAAATACTTTGCTAGAGAATCAACTAGACAACCAACTCAATCTAGATAAAAAGTATCTCAAGGAGTTATTATCTCAATCTCTCAATTTGATCTTTACTCAAGCAAATAAAAATCTGCGAGTCTTTATCAAAGAGAGATAACTTGGACGGTACCAAAGACCAATGCCCAAGGATCAATGAATATCAATCAACAACCAAAGGTTGGATTTCCAATTGATGATCATGAACGCACAGCCTGTATTATTTCAATTATGTAAAATATAATGCGGAAAAGAAATAACACATACACCAGAAATTTTGTTAACGAGGAAACTGCAAATGCAGAAAAACCCCGGGATCTAGTCCAGATTGAATACACATTGTATTAAGCCGCTACAGACACTAGCCTACTGCAAACTAACTTCGGACTGGACTATAGTTGAACCCCAATCAGTATCCCACCGATCCAAGGTATAGTTGTACTCCTATGCTTATGATCCCAGCAGGATACTGCGCACTTGATTCCCTTAGCTGATCTCACCCACAACCAAGAGTTGTCGTAACCCAAAATCACAGACTTGATAATAAACAGATCTGTATCACACAGAAAAGTCTATAAAAGGATAAATCTGTCTCCCACAGATAAACCCTAGGTTTTGTTCCGTCTTTTGATATGAAATCAAGGTGAACAGGAACCAATTGACAATCCGGTCTTATATTCCCGAAGAACAGCCTAGATTAATCAATCACCTCTCTACAATCCTTCCTGACTACACAAGTGGATTGTCGAGGAATCACAAACAGTGAGACGAAGATGTTTGTGACTTCTTTATCTTTCCTATCGGAGAACTCTCAAGATCTCAAGAAAATCAATCGATTGTACTCGTACGATAGAAGATGCAAGATCAGATCACACAATTACTATAAAGTAGTATCGGTCTGGCTTCACAATCCCAATGAAGTTTTTAAGTCGTTAACCTGATTTTAGAGAAGAAAATCAAAGGTTAATGGAGATCGACTCTAGCGGGCGCACAAGTAGCACACAGAAGTGTGGAGATTAGTTTTGCACAATGCTAGATGTCTCCTTTATATAGCCTTCAAATCAGGGTTTTGCCTTAGTTACAAAGCAATCCTTATTCACTGTTAGATGAAAACCTGATTTAGATTCAAGCTAATATTTCTCAACCATTAGATCGAAAACTTAGCTTGTCTCACACACTTGGGTAGACATTTACTGGGTTCGTGAAAACCATGCCCAAACGTGTACGTGTATGTTAGTTCAACAAAGTAACCTAAAAGGTTAATCATATGCGCATTTCATATTAACCTTGTTCTTCTTCACAATAACTAGTTCAATTGACTCAAATGAACTAGTTAAAGAGTTGTTCAACTGCTATGAGATCATGTGTAACTACACAAGACACAATTGAAACAAAGATGATTCGATTCGATTGAATCGGCTCATGAACATTATAGCCACATTTTCCATAAAGCATTCCTTAGTAATTTAATGTTTCATGTTCAGAGCACATCTTTAGATCATAACCTCTTAAGTTCACAAACAAGTTCGCGGACTTAAGTTAATCAGTTGAGTTTTCCAAACTCAGCAGAAATTCTCGGAAAGAGAACTTCCGCAAGTTCGCAGACTGAGTTCGCGGACTTAGCACACAAACGAGTTTTGGAAAATCCAGAAGAAATTATCGGTCGAGAACTTCCGACAGTTCGCGGACTAAGTCTGTGAACTAGGTTCGCGGACTTGGCAAGCCAATTCCACAATCCTCCCGATTTCTCTTGATCAACAAAGTTCGAAAACTTCGGTTCAAGGAATACATGGTTATGTAATCTAAACTATCATTTCAATCAATGAGACATTCTCAGAGGACGCTACGTAGCCGTTATTCACAGACCGATTCACGTCAGAGCAATTCTCAAAGTGATTGAAACTTTTCGTGACTTTCGTCACTAGGTGAAGATAAACTTGATCAAAGCGAAACGCTTTACCAACACACGATTTCGAGATAAAAGATAAGCAATGAATGCTCAGCTCGAAACATCAAATTTGTATGATCTAGTCTATATAGCATACGACTTTTGTCTCATAAGAAGTAGGAGATAGAAGAGATAGACTTTTGAGTGATATATAAGTTCAAGTCTCCACATACCTTTTTTCCTTTCATAGATCTTCGTCGTTATATGATGAATCGCCATGAAGTCCTTGAGCTCAAGTACACTTTTTTATCCTAGTCCGAGACTTAGCTATGTAGGCTAGAAATCAAGACTTATAGTTTTGATCACTAACATTGACAAACATGCTTGAGATAGCAACGCATGCGAGGTTGACCGAGCTATGCTCTAACAGGGAGAATCCCCATCACACCAAATCAGAAGTACATCGCAACGGGGTGGGACGAAGCCCTACGCACCAAATCAAAAATAAACCGTCACGGGGCAGGACAAAGCCCAGGGCACTCCAAATCAGAAAAGAAGAAAAATTTCCATGTTCGTAGCACGCGTACAAATCTAGTATTTTGTACAGGTCTATCGTCTTTGTTTGGTTTGTAGTTGCATATTTCTTGCCAACCACACCCATGAAGATCTAACGAATAATAAACATAAACATTCAATATTCAAAGTAAAAGTAAGATGTAAATAACATGAAAACAAGTAAGAACACAACTAGGTAACATGGTTTTACCTACATCCATGGAAAAGAAACTATATCTTATTTATGAGGGTCTTACCCTTTGATGAATTACAAATATCTCTCAAACTTCTGACTCTCTCTTTCTAGCTCTCTTTGGAGTAGAACCATTCAAGATTACATGTCTATTTTGAAATGACGAGGATACCCAAATACATCACCATCTTTTAATTATCCACCTATAAGTCCTTTACCGAATGTGATCGTATATGGACAAAGTCGAGACAATACAAAAAATTCGGTTTACACTTTGTGTGATTGTCTATGGATACGATATCGAGACAATACGACAACAAAGTGTGTACATGATAATATGTACGATAATAAACCGAAACTTTATAGGATCAATATAAAGTGTTACGGAGTTAACGTACATGTGTAATTTACTTAATTATAATAACAATTATAATGCGAAAAACAAAGTAAATGACACAACAAGATTTTGTTAACGAGGAAACCGCAAATACAGAAAAACCTCGGGACATAGTCTAGTTTTGAATACTCTCAGAATTAAGTCGCTATATAAAATCTAATATCAACTTCGTATAGTTGAGACCAAGTAGACTACCCCTAGATACTTAGTTTCCTCAGTATCCTTGCGCCTTCGAATTCTAGAGTTACGCATGTGAATAGTAAGTCCTTTGGATCGTATTCCAAACAACAAAGGAAGAATTTGTTTGGTAACCACTCTAATCAATCTTGCTAGAAGATATGTGAGTTGTTGACAAAGGCTCTTTTGTTTAATCTAATAAACTCCTTTGTCTGGTTAGATCAATCTATCTTTTGATTACCGAAATAATTAACCTCTAGATTCATAATCAATCAATATAGATCTTACGCAACTAATCAATCAAGTCTATCAAAAATAAACATGCTTCCAGTTGGATTTCATCCGATCAAGGTTTCTGCACTAAATCCACAAGATACAAAAACTAATAAGAATTCTTCTTCGTCTTCAAATCTTTTATTGTCGTCAATCACCTGTACAACACAACTTGAATCCTCTTGTGATCAATCACAAACAGAACGAAGTATGTAGATACCAAAAACCATACTCGACATGTGGCGCCCAATGAAAGTCGGTGTAGTATAACATCCCTAGGATAGTCTACATAGTATCTTACCTTAGTTAGCTTAATTAGTAAGCAAAGGATATACTTGTAAATTCACTTCTACTCTCTAGTACTTAAAGGAAAAAGCAAGAGAGAAAGGGATCAGATTTTATTTCCTCTATCTTCTTCTTCCTCCCCTAAACTAGATCTAAAGCTCCAAAAATTCATTAATGAAGTCTCATGTAAACAAAAAATATTATAGTGAAAATCATGGATATAGATTCCTTTATGGATCCAACCATGTAAAAATTGTGTATCTCTTTTATATTTTTAGCACTTCAAATTATCATTTTAGTGTTCAAAGAAGCTAGATCTAGAAATTGTTGTATGGGTATGAAGGTGAAGTAAGTCAAGAACAAAAGAACATAAGTTTGAGTGTAGCTATGAATTTTCGGTAATTAAATTTTGGTGCTAGAAGGAGGGGATACCTTCAATCTGCTGTTAGTAGTTGGCTCCAGTAAGTTAACGAGTTTTGAAGGGCAAAAACGGAAGATTGGATGAAGATTTACATTTTCAGACAACATGTTTCATCAAAACTTGAAGAAGACCGAAAAACAGGGATTGGAGGGATCTCCATCAACAGCGGATCAAGAAGAAAATCTTCCTTCATAATTAATCCCATTTCCTATAAACTTTAGTTGTTTACAAAAAGAATCAGATCTCTTTTCGAAAACTTATTCAAAACGAGTTTTAGTTATGGGTTTGTGATTACCAAATAGTGATTTCCAAACTAATTTAATCGATCTTGAAAACACTGATTATTGATTATTGCAGATCTAATTTCTTCCTTGATTGCTTATTGTACAGTAACAAAGACCAAAAATGCAGTTAACGAAGAAGCACTAGCAGCGAAGTATGATGAGTAGTATGGTTCTCTTCGTATGCGGTGTCGAGGACGAAGAAAGAACTACATCTCTTGAGTCATGAAATTCCAGTTAATAACGATCCAGTCTTAAGGCATGGATTGTATCGGAGCCTGCTTCTTCAATAACGAAATGCAACAAAACCACCGTCATTGTCAATGGGAAGCGAGACACCAGCAGCACGAAGGAGAACTTAGCTCGTTGAATTAATTGATAACAGCGAAGTAAGAATGCAAGCGTGAAGATGATATTTGCACGAGGGTCAAATATTTTTCAGCGAAGTAAGATAAGTATTTGGGAAGAAGATATAGCAGAGCTTTAAGATAAAAGACCCACGAGCACAAAAGAAAATGCCAAACTGCATTCGTCAACAATCTCTATCTCGCCCAGTGATCACTTCGGGGCAGTGTGAATCTCAACTACGAGCAAGCAAAAAAATTCTCCAGCAAGTCTATGAAAGAAATCAATTCGCCGAAAACCTCGGAGGATCATGGACGAAGAAAGATACTTCACTCAAGTTTACTTCGTCACCAAACTCCGGCGAAGACTGCCAGCAACTCGAGCAAAACCAATGAGCAAAAGAGGAAGGCGAAGTACCACTTCGTCGACAATCATTTCGTTCAAACTCGTCAAAACATCTCTATCAGCAAGAGCAAGCCTCTCTACAGATGAACCAGCTACAATGATTAAGAGCAGCACAATCAAAAGGGAGAGTTATCACCTTTCTTATCTCCTTTTATCTCTTATTCAGTGATTATACAACAACCAAGCTTGCATTTGTAGGCAGTCGCAGAAATCATTATTAGAAATTGAAGTAGTTGGTTCTTAGCTTTTCAAGATAGTTACTGATGTTTGAATCCACAGGGTCTATAAAATGTCAATCCTGGTGAAATAAATTCGCAGTTGAGAAGAAGTAGCTAATTGGAATTGATCACCAAACTTTGCTATTGTGGTACGAGGATGAATTAAGCTCGTGGGATCTAGAGCCTGTGAACGTCATCACCATTTCGTCAGTTTAGATAAGAAACCAATTCGTCTAAATATGAGGAAGAAACCAGATCACGAAGAAGAAATATCCAGCAAAGTTCAAACACGAAATAAGGGACATAGGCGAAGCTTACTACATCAGAAGTTCCATCCAAGGACAACTCGTGTGATTACTCGCCAAGACAGCCAGCAAAGTTGATAGTTCCAGCGAAGCTAAAACCAACCTGAAAGGCGAAGATGATGGAAGGGAAGATGACGGAAAGGGACAAAGGCAATCGATTCGCAAAACAAAAGATAAAGAAGGAAGATGAGTTACAAGACGAAGGAATTACCCGGCTAAGCCTTTACTGACAAGGAATGAAATACAACCAATCCGGCGATGCTAAGAAGACGACGGAAGGTCAAAGAAGCGTGGAATCGAGCTGCAAAGGACGAAGCAAGGAAATCACCCTTGCGAAGACGACGGAAGGGACGAAGTTAACAGCGTCCGCAGAAACCACATCGTGGAAGAATTACTTCGGCAAAGTAATTGGGAAGGAGATAAAGACAGAGCTTCAAGAAAGAGAACCACGAGTAAAGGAAAAGCAAGAGGATATGTGGTCAAGACTCATTGTCAACGGCACCAGCGAAGCAAGACTGGAGGCTTGTTTCGAAATTAATTGGCAAGGAACACGACTAAAAGGGAAGAAAAGCTTGTACAAAAATGGACCAGAATAGACCGGTTCACGGTACTCTAGTAAGAATAGCATAAAGCTGCGAGCAATACAGCCAAAGTTTGGGGACAAAGAAATAGCACAAAGTTGCGGGTAAAACGGAAACATTTAAAGCCATGCATACATGGAAGACCTCACAGATCAACAAATAATCCAAGGGACAAGCCAAAGATGAGGAAGATGGCATCACCAGCAAAAGGAACGAGCTGGATTCAGACAAGAAACTTAGCAAGATAGTAAACAACAACAGCACCAGTCTGCGGCAGCAAGGAGAATTACTAACTGCAGCTACACGAGAAGCAAATAGTTACGCGAAGAAAAGGAATCCCATAAAACTCCAAAGAAGAAAACGTTGAACACCTATACCGCCAATGACGAGCAAGTGAACCAGTACGACAGCCAATAGCAAAGGAGAAAAGCAGTAGCCGTGAGTCGATAATGAGAAGTGGAGATCGACATAATTCCAAAAGTCCGAATGGAGCTGACTGCAGTTCCAAAGAGAAAACACGTAAAGCCGTCGATGTGATAAATCATCGACGAAGAGGAATGGATGATTGCAGTTCCAAAGAGAAAACGCGCAAAGCCGTCGATGTGATAAATCATCGACGAAGAGGAGGAAAGGATGATTGCAGTTCCAAAAAGAAAACGTGCAAAGCCGTCGATGTGATAAATCACCAACGAAGAGGAGGAAAAGATGATTGCAGTTCCAAAGAGGAAACGCGCAAAGCCGTCGATGTGATAAATCATCGACGAAGAGATAAATCAGCTCAAACCCAGCGAACACACTAACTCCGACCCACTGGAGTAGCTCACTTAGATACTACACGAAGTACAATGCTACGATGACCCGATTCAAGTATGAATGAATTTGAGCCAGGACCAAGAAATGATCAATCGGGAAAAATGAGACCTTAAAACAGGCAAGTAAGACCTCGCATTAGGAGGCTAATAAGACACACGAAGTAAAACGGTTTCAAAGAAACCTTAAAACCTTCACCTAGGAAGGCTGGGAATCCACGGCGTGCACCCTAGTTCGCACGAAAGTGTAAGAGGCAAGTCCTAATGCACGTCGTGAACAACTCTGAGAGAGATAAGCTAGGGGCAATGATAAGACCTATCCGCCGAGGGTCCCCCTTTTTGGTGATGGCCTTCGGTAAGGGGTGCAAAAATATGACCAGGGAGTCGACGTATTCGGTTGAGCGGCGGGTGTCTGGGACGTATGGAGCGCTACCGGCCATGTCTGTATGGAAAGTCCTGGCTACGGAGCACTCGGTCCCAAAGAAACCCCACCTAGGGTGTGACTTCATAACCATGAGCCATATCGGCGAAGGGATAAGAAGTCACGAAAACAACTGACTGTCGTAATAACTGGATGGGAGGATACCAACATGCATGTTAGGGTTAACCTCCTTGAAAGGGCAATCAGGGGGAACATAAAGGGACGGCACCCTCCAGATTAGGGAGCTGTGTGACCAAAGAGAAGGCAATATCGCGGGGCTTTTATTCATGGGAATAACTAGGCATGTTGTATTGTCGCCAAGTAAGACCTCAATACCACGATAGAGAATGTTAAGGCGAGGTTGATGGATCATTATTCGCAAGAATAACGAGCGCCTGAGACTTCGTCTAAATAAGACTCTTAATGACAAGGTGGGGGCGCAATAAGACCTTAATTAGGAGGCGCAATAAGACCTCGTATAGCCACATACAAGTAGAAGATGAGGGCATATTAAGTCCTACTCAACAGGCTGGTAAGACCCAATAAATACAAGTAGAGGACAACAAAACCTAACCCGTAAAAATTTACAACCCCAAAATGCATACAAGAGGCAAAAGAAAGAAAGCAAACAAAAGCAAAGAAAAGAAAAGAAGAAAACGAAGTGAAGAAAAATCATCGAAAAAGAAAGAAGAAGAAAAGACTATGCAAGAAGAGTGAACAAAGATCTCAATGAGATACGAAGAAAACAAAATATGATCATCAAGGAAGGAACAATGAAATATACTTCGAGGCAATAAGGTGATGCAATACACGAGTTAAAGTTGAACGAAGTCGTGAATGGAGCGAACTTGGAGCAGAAGCGAGATTGATGAGGCAAAGAAAATGAGCATGCAAGGAACAATGAAACAACACGAAGCAAGATCAATATCTTCAAGACTTAATGAACGCAAGGAATCAAGTAAAACAAGGGCAGAGGCAAGAAAGGAGCATCATATGGCTTTTCCTTCGGATAGCTTAAGTTCCTTCATCTACCAAAGCAAAAGGAGGCACCCACGTACGGGAAAATGCATATTATACACTTCGCACTAATTTTTTCAAAATTTATGGATTTGATATGAATCAAAGGTCGTTAAGCTACAACGAGGACAGATAAGAACAAGAAGCGATACCATCAACTCATCATCGAAGGCAACATCAACACGAGGTTATCATTGGTAAAGCCCGAACTTACACTTACAATGAACTTCGCACAAGAACGAAGAAGAGGAAGCTTGGAAGAAAATCATCAAAACCAACTTTCACGACCAAATATCGTTAACAATGAACGAATTGAGAGAGTATCATGAGGGATACATAGCCTTGTAGAAAAAGCTTAGGCAAGTTAGCAAGTTTATGCCGATCCCGACAAAAGAAGGAACTTTTGGGCTCTTACCAAGAACGATACACGCTGTGGAAGACGACTTAAAATACGAGAAAGGGGAGCCGTCGAACGTAATCTCGGCGAAGTTGGTAGCTGTGTCAAGTGGGGATCAAGAATGGATTGATCAGAATCTTAGGCATGAGGAGTCAAGGCGAAGGAATTATGATCCACGAAATAATAACGTGAGATACCAACAAAGAAATAACCAAGGACCAAGGTTTGGAGAAGGAGAGCCAGCCCGAGATAAAGCAAAATGGAAAACGAAGATGGAAAAAATAATCGAAGAAGAAGAAATGACGATAATCGAAAAACAAACACCTGTTATCAAAGAAAAAGCGAACCACACGAGGTCGATTAAAGGAAAACGTTACCAAGAATAAAAGGATATCAACACAAGAAATAGTAAGTAACGTAGAAGGAAAGGAAAAACGAAGTTCGGGTAGAAAGAAAGAAAGATACTTTCGAAGAAGGAAAGAAAAGGCAGGGTGAGAGAAATGAACAGCAGGACTTGAAAAGAGCCATAAAAGAAAGTAAGAAGGAGTTCAGGGAAAAGGAATATCGGACTCAGCAGTCAATGGCAATCGTTAAAAGGGGAACATCGAGTGAACAACGAGCAATGTCTCAGCAAGGGAAAAGGAAATAGAATTGACGGGGCTACTGGAAATGATGAATAAATGTGCAAGAAGTGGACCATGAAAACCCGAGATTGCAACATTATTTTCTCTAAAGCAAAGGGATAACGTTAACGAAGATATCTCGCTCACTACATACTTCGTCAATTTTAGCTCATTACATGTAACATGGCACCTCGCTACTTCTCACCAACATGAATAATCAACAACCAAACATACCACGGCAAAATCGAAGCGAAGCAATAAATTGTTCCAACAACAACTCATGATCGATAGCAACAAGGTCAAGGAATGGTACTTCTATTACGAAGCTTCAGAACTTTGCAACAAGATCAAGGAATGGTGCTTCTATACCACAACGAAGCTTCGGAACTTCGCAAAAGAATAAGAGGCAAGTATATACTTTTCCAGTTATTATTCTTTCGCTCGTTCCTTCATCAGCAAAGGTCAGAGTCATCCACTCAAGCACCACACGTCTCGCTCCAAGAACTATACCAAAACGGATTTTTCCTTAAGGATCGCTCTTCAAACAATACTCAAGGAAAAAAGGGCAAAATGTAGATACCAAAAATCATACTCGACATGTGGCGCCCAATGGAAGTCGGTGTAGTATAACATCGCTAGGATAGTCTGCATAGTATCTTACCTTAGTTAGATTAATTAGTAAGCAAATGATATACTTATAAATTCACTTCTACTCTCTAGTACTTAAAGGAAAAAGCAAGAGAGAGAAAGGGATCAAATTTTATTTCCTCTATCTTCTTCTTCCTCCCCTAAACTAGATCTAGAGCTCCAAAAATTCATTAATAGAGTCTCATGTAAACAAAAAATATTATAGTGAAAATCATGGATGTAGATCCCTTTATGGATCGAACCATGTAAAAATTGTGTGTCTCTTTTATATTTTTAGCACTTCAGATTATCATTTTAGTGTTCAAGGAAGCTATATCTAGAAGTTGTTGTATGGGTATGAAGGTGAAGTAAGTCAAGAACAAGAGAACACAAGTTTGGGTGTAACAATGGATTTTCCGTAGTTACAAAGTATGTTAACAATGGATTATCGCAAGATGTCTTTAGATCCGAAGATGGTTCTAAAGATACCGTCAATACTTTGATCTAGTTTGAGTGAGCCTTATATCAGAAGAGAAGATTCTCAAAAATAAACAAACTAGGTGCAATCAAAGTTTCAATAACCGTTAGTCAATCAAATCAATAATCGAAAACTAATAACACTGCAATTATCTAGTTTCCCACCAACGGTACTCGTAGAGCTTCTTCATCCCACAACAGAAGTCTTTAAATGAGCAGCCGTAAGGGATTTCTCCTAATTAGAGTATTTTCCTCTCTGGATATACGGGTCCACCAGAAACAACAAGAATAAAGTTTTCCTGGATCTCAGGATAGTTTGCAAGAAATGCAAACTCAAGTATTTAAAGACCAAGGTTGTTGGACAACAAGGACATTTCAAAACATAAAATATTCTCAAGATATGCGTTAATGTACCTAATTTCGGTTTTACTCCAATTAATATTAACAAATATTTCCAAAAACTCTCATAGAAAACTTCTGCTATTAGTCTAACATATTAACTAGTAATATTTTCCAGAAGATATGCTTTAATTGCTGGTAATTAAAACATGTATGATGAAAATCATAATTAAATTCTTTTCAATATTTCAGACCAGGGTCACCTTGAGTATCAAGGAATATCTTTGAACAATTAATGATAAGAGTTATTTACATGTTCAAATAATATCGACATCTAGAAGCTTCTCATCTTAACAAACCCAAAACCCTAATTCACACACACCATGAAGAAATATGTGAACCATGGATACTTGGTTTTGCTCATGAAACCTATTAAACCATCACTCCAAAATATGTTGTGACTGGTTATAACATGATTCCCAAAATATGTTGTAATCAGTTACACCTTGCTCCACAAAGTATCTTGTGACCGGTAAGACTCTACTTCCCAAAGTAACTTGTGGCATGTTACACCTTGCTTCCCAAAGGTAGCTTGTGACCGAGTACAACTAACTTCCAAATTCATCTTGCGACCGGTTATACCTTGAATTCCAAAGTAACTTGTGACCGGTTACAACTTGCATTCCAATGTAGCTTGTGATCGGTTACACCTTGAATTCCAAAGTAACTTGTTACCGATTACAACAAGTTATATGTTATAGGATAAGACCGGTTATACCTCAAGTATCAACATAAGTTAAGATAGGTTATACCTTTGTCATCTTCCATTGGTCATCTAAAATATATTCAATAAAGAACAAGATCAATCATGATTTCCCTTTCGATTATGAAAACAAGTTCATACATCTACTTTCTTAAACTAATGTAATAATACATAGTTTTCTAGGATGAAATCACACTTATATAATGCACACATAATCAAGTAACTAAATACAATAGATTATGTCGATGTCGTATTTAAGAAGTTCCAAAAGATAAGTGTTTATATATGTTTCCTTGATACTTTGATCATACTGTTATGACCAAGTCTCATCACTAGAATATTATATACAAATATATACATCTTCACATGTTATTTTTTTAATATAGCACGACTTGAAAGATACGTTAGGAATGGAAACAAGATCAAATCAATACTACTAACCTCAAGTGGAAGGATGATCTCTTCGTTGTAGTCGTTACTTCTTCACATTCTTCAGGTCTTCGGAGTAATACTTGTATGTATCAACATTCCTAGACTTTTTAGTCTAACCTAAACGAAGTTGACTCTAGTATTTAATCAAGCGACATTATATGAGTTTTAATACTAAAATATGACAACCAAACTTGACATACCAACGCTTGGTGGGTTCAACTGATCTATGCTCTAACACATTTCCTTCTACATGGACGGTTATTTATAAGCAAAGTAAACTTCTACAAAAATGATAAGGTACTTCTGGGATTATGACGACATGATACATCTCTCCATTGCTCGGACTAACTCTTTACTACTTCTCTTCGAGGTATGTCGTACTTCTCCTTATTCGGATCTCATAGTATTGCTCCTTCTTTGGGTAACACTATTCATCGGCCTTCATCTGAGTTTCTGACATGATGTACCTTCGCCGACACATGTATTGCATCTATTTCAATTCTCATTAAATGCACTGTTCTCCTTTTAGGCTTGATCCTCAGTATGATTTCTCTAGACCTTACACGCTTCTTTCATGAGGCAAAGCGGTACATATCTTGGTACTGGTGTAATTACCTTTTGGGCACTTATTTTGTGTGTCTTTCACACCTTCTTATTATGTGATCACCTCATGTGATGTTTACACGTGGCGATCGGGTATTTTACCCTCACAGGGTTGTTCCTCCTAATTCAACAAAATTTATGATGACCAATCCATTAATCGCATGACATGATCCTAAATTAAAGAACCAAGAAAGTGGTTTTCAGTGAACCTACCCCCATTAACCAAGCTTATATAGAAAGAGCCAAAAAGCAAAAGGAAAAAAGAATGATTGAAGCTACCTTGTATATTCAACATTTCAAAGAAAAAAAAAGAAGTTAATAGTGTTGTTGGATCAAAGCAATTGCACGATAGTCCCAGAAAGGCTCAATATCCACAGCGAATCCAAAATCAGAATCAACATAGCCCATAACATTTGTTGAATCACCACTGTGTTTGTCAAACACCAAACCAACGTCTTTATATACCCTTAGATACCTCAAAATCCACTTTACAGCTTGCCAATGAGCCTTCACGAGACTTCCCATGTATCCACTTACCACACTCACAGCTTGTGTGATATCCGGCCTTTCTACAAACCATAGCATACATGATGCTACCAACTGCACTTGCATATGGAACCCGAGACATGTACTCTGTCTCATCTGCAGTTTGAGATGATTGCTTTCTAGAGAGTTTAAAATGAGTTTTTATAGGAGTACTTACTGGTTTTGCATCTTTCATGCCAAATCTTTCCAACACCTTCTCGATGTAAGCCTTCTGGAACAAATAAAACTTCCCTTCAGCTCCGTTTCTATGAATCTCCATGACCAATATCTTCTTTGTTGGACCCAAGCCTTTCATCTCAAACTCACTACTCAACTGAACTTTCAACTTTTGTACCTCTGGCATGTCATTTCATGGCTATCAATATATCACCAACATACAAGAACAAATACACAAATGAACCATCTTGGAGTTTCTTGTGGTAAACACAACTATCATACTTAATCCCATCATAGCCATTTGCCACCATAAACGTATCAAAACGTGTATACCACTGCCTTGGAGATTTCTTAAGACCATACAAAGATTTATTCCATAAACATACATGGTCTTCTTTTCCAGGAACTTCAAACCCTTTTGGTTGTTGCATATAAATATGCTCTTCCAAATCACCATGAAGGAAAGCTTTCTTAACATCCAGTTGTTCCAATTCTAGATCATTCAAAGCAACTATAACAAGCAATGTTCTAATAGAACTATGTTTAACAACTAGAGAAAATACCTCATTGTAGTCAATACCTTTTCTTTGAGTAAACCCCTTTTCCACAAGACTTTCCTTATACCTTGTTCCCTCACCATCCGAAATACCTTCTTTCTTATTGAAGATCCATTTGCTTCCCAAAATATTTTGTCCCTTAGGTCTTGCAACTATCTCCCAAGTGTCATTCTTGTTAAGAGACTCAATTTCTTCAATCGTAGAAGCTCCCCATTATGTTGATTCTTCATCACTGATTGCTTCTTCATATGTCTATACTCTTACCCATTGCAAGTGCATACGCAGCAAAATCAACATGGCCATATCTCTGAGGTGGTATGATTTCCCTCCTCACTCCGTCTCTAACAATATTGTACTGATGATCTTGTGCTCCATCTTCCTGGGTCGTCTCTTGCACAATTTCCTAATCATCCTCACCAGAAACAAGACTCTCATTGTTTCCTTGAAATTTTATATCAAGTTCCAGCTGGTCACCTATCTCCACCTTATCACCAACATTTTCCTCAACTCTTTTATTTAGTTATTCATTCTTTGTCTTCAACATCGATTTCTCATTAAATGTCATATCTCTACTAATAAGAAATGTGTTTTATCTTTCTTCAGAATACCATAATGTAGCGCCCCCTAAGCTAGCAGCTGACTAATCCAATAGATTAACTAAATAAGAGGCACTAGAAATCTAAATCATTTACTTAAACAATCAATTAAGAAATCTGCTACAGAACTTAGCCCAAACTAGCCCTGCTCAGAAATATATATACAATAACTTCTCTCGAATGATACATATACAATAGTCATTTGGCTTACAAATACAGTATGCAATATAATAAACATAGTAAAAGTTAACCAACTAACGAAATCAACCCTTGAAGCTTTCGCTGCGCAACTCTGATATGTATCTGAAATTGAAAGTGGGAATGGGTGAGCACATCATCCCTAAACGGGGTGCCCAGTAGGAATAACATTTAACTTTAAAGAAATCATAAGCAAGATTTGGAAAACAATTCATGTTTTCCCAAACATCAAAATGACCAAGTCACTGGAAATGCACAAACAATGTATATGGACAAACTCCTTCTTCAAACAATATATATTAGTGATGCCGGGTTTTTCCACACCTACATAGCTATATTGATGCCGAGTTGTTCCACACCTATTAAGCATAAAAGCTGACTTCATGTAGATATAAATGAAGGAGCGTATCCTATATACCACACGTGGAAATTCTCATTTCCCATAACAATTCATATTAACAACAAAACATTACAGGTCCTTTCCAATTCATGGAAAGACTCAAAGAATCAACAGAACAATCATAATACAAACTAAACAATGCATGAAATGCACAACTGACAATGCATGAGTTTGTTAAACATAAACTTTTGCAAAAGAAACAACAATGATTTCAACAGAGGTAAACAACAATGGTTTCAAAAGAGTTGAAAGTATTCCCACCTCTTTTGATGACAAGCCACGCCTACCTCGAGATCCACGATCAACTGGTTCGTCCTTTGAATCGATCGTTGTTAATAGAGTCTAACTGTTAATTACACAAGAAGTCTAAGAATCTAGCCAAAAGGCTCGTACAAGTCTAACTAATGGTTCTAAGCCCATTATGGTATCTCATTCTCTACCTTTAACATAACTAAGAGTTTACTAATCCAATTAGGTTGATTTTATAGTCCATTAGCTAACTCTTATAAATATATACAACTTTGTAGAAGAAACCAATGTCTAATTCGGACCACAAGAGGTCCAAAACATCTAATTAAGAAAACTTCCCTAAACCCAAGTCCACTAAACAAATCCATTACTCTAAAGCCCAGTCCACCAGAGTCTAACTAACGGTCAAAGCGTTCAACTAACAGTCCACATCCGTCCAGGTCAAGTCCAGTGTTAAACGGTCAACGAGTCAAAATCCACCGAGTCAAGTCGGGTCAACTGACTTAAACTGATTCAACTCAGTCAGAAAACCGAGTCAGCTAAACTAACTCAAGGCCAAAGCCTTTGCAAAGGCCAAAAGCTGAACTGCACCATAATGGTGCATCACCAGACTCAGTACACTAGACTAAGCTCAACCTGAGCAACATTCCTCCCTGCCATAGCTTCATTTCTAACTCTACTTCATTAACACTTCAAATCTACTAAACTAAAATTATGCATTTATTCTTAAACAAACTTGAATTTCAATTACAAATACAAACTAAGCTTACCTGCAATTGCAGTAGCTGCAGGCTTTCAAAGAGACTATCCCACTGTGATATACAATCATCATTCCTATATAATTTCTACTCTCCCAACCCAAGATACAACAATACTCTACACCACCAGTTTCAATTTCAATACTACTAACCTTGTTGCCCTGCCAATTACATTCTCCTTACACCTATAACAGTTCATACCCATTTCAGTTACCCTGCAAACTCCATGAACTGCAACACCATCACCAAAATCTCATACTCCACCAATTACCATCACAAACAATCTCCAATTCAGTTCATTACAACGCTACTAATCCCTGCAACTCCACTGTCACTGTATACCTCGCTACCCAACCACCACAACAATTCATATCATCAGACTGTCACCCTATGAACATTGCCACCAACAAAACAACACTGCAATCCATTCATTCATAACTACTTAATCTCAACAATAATTCATATCTGAGTTTCATTTCAACCACCTCTGCATTACTCTAAGTATTCATCTCAATTCATGGTTCCATAATAATCACATAAGAGACAGCATAAAGAGTTAACTTTACCAAATTCCCTGAGAAGGATAATTACCTCAATATAGTCTCAGTTCTGCAGTTGAATTAGGTTCTTCTTCTTGTTTGAATCGATTCTTCAATTCTTATTCTTGAGACCACAACATCCCACCAACTCAGTTCATCCATCACCAACAACAGCTCCAACAGATTTTTGCTAACAGAATCAAGCCCTAGCCTTCACTCACAATCTTCATCTCTATCATCTCATAAACCTAACTCACGGATCTTCTAATAAAATCACTTCACATATTCAATTTAGCCATAACCTAGTTATTCTTCATTCACCAACAACCCAATTTACTTATCAAATCCATACGAATATACAATTAGATCTACAAATCCTAGTTCTAATTTGGGGAGGAACAGAACATAAACTCTAATTTTTCCAATCCTTCACGAACAACTCATATCAACCAGTTAACTTCATCTTGTTCCTCAATCATCGAAACCTAGTCTCCAATTCCTCTTATACATCACTAATTCGAACTCCAAAGATTTCACAGAAACCCTAGCTCTTTGATTCTTCGATTCATCTTCATAACAACTTCATATCATCAACACAACATCAACCCATTCGATCTTCGCCCACAAAAAACTCGAAATCATTATCATCATCTCTATACAGACCTAACTTCAAACCAGGAAAACCTTAACTTATTGATTTATCGATTCCACTTCCTCCTAAACTCAAACGGAAACACCACCACCACCATCAACTACTCCATGATATTCTACACCTCCTACCGATCACAAAACCTCCTCTTGATTTCTCAATCACTCGCAGAAGAGAAAGAACAGGGGAAGAAGAGAAGCAAAAGAAAGAAAGAAGGAAGAAGAAGAATGAAGAAGAATAAGAAAGAAGAATGAATCTTCTCGACTTGCACTTTGTTTGTTTGCAGCTGACTCGGCGTCTGGGTCTGAGTCAACTTCTGACTCACGCCGAGTCAGCAGTCAGACTGTTTGGTTTGAATAATTAGTAACTCCTGACTCGTCATCTGAGTCAGAAGTAACCCCCGATTTGGGTCCTACTGAGTCAGTCATGGATTAGCCCCTGAGCCGATGGCTGAAACCCCTGACTCGCTAGAATCGACCAAAATGTCCTCAACGCTTTATATCAAAAATTTTCTTTTTCATTTCCTTCATTTGTTCCGTCTAGAGAAGAGATGGGAAACGAGGAACCAAAACCTAGATTTCTTCTCAACTGATTTCTCTCAACAAATCCACTAATTTCTATCTTCATCGTCACTCTCAACTTATCTCTCCATCTCTTTTAAATCACCTAATGTTCTTTTAGAAGAATCATCATCTTCAGGTATGATTTGGAAATCTATTAATTCTTCATCCATGTATTTTCTTTCATTTTCTTATGGGTTTTGTGTGATTTGGAACATGGGTTTTTATTTATGTTCTAATTTGAGTTCTTAATTGGCTTCAAGGGGGAAGGAAATAAGTAAGAGAGAAGAAGATTAAAATTTCGTGAAGGTATAACTATTTCATCCCATGTTTTTTTCATTTAGATCCAGGGGTTTCCTATGCTCATACTCTACTTGATTATTTTTTTCTTCTTGGATGGTTGAGTATTTGATGGATGTTTTTTTAGCTTTTAGATGGTGTTTGTGAAAATGCCAAGAAGAGAAGTATATTTGATCAGATTTTTGTTTCATGTTATGTGAATGTTGCTAAGTTATGTAGTCAGTGTACCTAAGATGTCTCCAAATAGTATTCCAATGTTATTTTTCTTTCTATAAAGAGAACAAAAAAACATTATTGTTGTGCCCTGGTCTTTTTCTCCGTTTCTTTTTTTGATTAAACCATGGCCTGGCTACATATGTATCTTTCCTGTTGTGTGTACTGGTTACATTTCTTGTGCTAACTAAGAAAGGTTCTATTGTCTGCTTCCAGATTATAAACCCACCAAACCATAATAAACCCAATTTGTAACAATGACGGGAAATTGGACCACCTCTCTCACTCACCTGATGGTGGGCCCCGAAATGTGTATATAAATTTGATGCGATGGAAACGGGCCTACAGTAATACCGCAAGTGCACGGTCGTCAGTTGTAGCTCGTGCAAGTACGGGTCGATCCACAGAGATCGGGTGTGTTTCGGAAGTGTTTTAGCTAAATGGGTTCCTAGATTTGCTTTGGGCTTAGAAGCCCTTTGGAAGTGTTGGGCTTAATGTACTATTGGGTTTGAATGCCCTTTGAATGGATTGGGCTTAGTGGGTTTGTTAAACATAAAATGAACTGAGCTTGGGCTCAGTTATCTTTGAAGTGCAAATGGGCTTTGGGCCTTTGATTGAGCTTTGGGCTTTGGTTATGGTCTTCTGATGAGCCCAATTTGTGCTCTGGGCTTTTGGTTTTAGAAACTGGGCTTGGTCTTTGAAAGCTGGGCTTTGTTTCAGTGAACTGATTTGAGCTTTGGGCTCAACAGTTCAACTGTGACTTGGGCTTAGGGCCTTAGACTCAGTTGTGAAGTGAGCCTTGGAGAGCAAAGCAAGCAGCAGCAATGCAACAACCACAGAAGTGGATTGGCAGCAGCAGCTGCAGAGGCTCAGATGCAGGAGGCAACAGCAGCTACAGCAGCAGTAACTGCAGCAGAACCAGGAGCTGCAGGAGAGGAAAGCAAAGCAGCAATAGAAGAAGTGCTGCAGAATTGGCAGCAGAAAATGCACAGCAGTGCAGTAGCAACAGAGCTGCAGCAGCAGCTGCAGCTGCTCAAGCAGTGAAGAAAATGCAAAGCAAAAATGCAACAGAGTTGCAGGGCAAAGAAGAAACAATCAAGGCAAAAGCAAAACAAAGCAAGAACAAAGCTAACAGTTGATGATGGAATTGTGGATGAGAATGAAGGTTGATGGCAAACTAGGGCATTGATTCCACCTCTTAACCTAGACTAAGTCGGATATTCCAATTGCAACCAAATTATCCTCCCAAGGTACTAGCTATCTGATTAGAGCATAACTAGTCTGAGGTTTGGACCATAATCAATTAACATGGGCTGCTGCACTTTCAATCACAGGGGTATCCTAACTACAATGTATGCCTGACATACAATGTGAGAGCAAAGTGATGAGAGGCCAAAATTGTAGTCTCCTACACAGTGGCATTAAGGTTTCATCTTCACCCTAGTGGTGAATTAGAACATGCTAACACCTAGAACTAAACAGGAACAATTACAAATGAACAGGAGCATTAAACTAACAACACATCAACAATTACACAACATCAAACACAACACAGTGAACAAGAAGAAAAATATGCAAATGATGAAAATTGACAATGAAATTAAAATCAAACCTAACCCAATTAGGGGGAAACTTGGCTAGTCCAAGAACAGTTTTCTCTCTACACATCAGTTCCTATTTATAGTTTACAACAAAAAATACAAACCCTAATTCGAAACCCTAAAATTTTGGGGAAAATCAAATTCTCTCACCAATTTTCTGAATTAAGCTCGACCCATGCCCTGTTGATGTTCCCTCTGCTCCTCCTCTGCTCCACAGCTCCCAATTGCGTCTACTGATGCCCTAGCTTTTCTCTTTCTTATCTGTAGCACCTAGGGTTGATGCTAAGAACAAGAAAGGGAAATACTAGGGAGCTGGATGATGGTGAAGCTCGAGGTGGTGATGGAAGAGATGGTGGTGGCGTACATGGTGTTGCAGTTGCAGCTCTGCAACTGTCGGGTGGAGGAGAAGAAGAAAGAAAATGATTTGGGAAGAAGAGGGTGTTTGGCTTGAGGTCGATGGGTTCGATGGCTAAGGTGTTGAGCGGGTTCATCAAACTTTGATGTCTAGCGAGGAGACGCGTTGGATGTGAAGATGGTTGGTAGATCTAACGGTGGTATGAGAGATGAATCACTTCAACCGTTGGATTGTGAAATACAACAAAGTTAACGGCGAAGATCGAGGTTAGGTGCTGTAGTGTTAAGCGGAAGTATCGAGATTTGATGGGAAGGCAAAGAAGCGACCGTAGGATCTAAATGTGATCTAATCTGAAGGCTTAGAATTTAGGTGCTATGGTATGTGATAGGAGCTTCAGATTTTGATGCGCGATGAAGGAGCGACCATCGGATGCTTCTGAGAACTGATCTGATGGCTGAGAACGGAGGCGTTTTGTGTGTAGAAAATGAGGTTGTGCGCACCATTCTTCGCGGCTTCCTTGCGTGATTTCTCCCGGCTTTTCACTACTTTTCTGCTCTTTTCGCTCCGCAAGTCATCCGACTTTATTTATTACCTAAAAATGCAAAATTAAGTAAGAAAAATATTTATTCTTGAAAACAATGAAAATACAGAATATGGGATAAAATGTAGAATTAATGCAAAAGATGAGTTAAATGCCAACAAAAAGGGATAAATATATACAATATTTGGCACTCATCAAATACCCCCAAACCTGAATTTTACTTGTCCTCAAGTAAAACAAAACTAAGGAAATCCTAACTATACCACTGTCGCTGGTCTCTCGAATGCATTTAGCGTATGCACTAAGCCTTTTAAACCACTAAGTGTCCCTAGTGGACGAGTTGAAGTCTCGTGAAGGTTTACCAGAGGTGTGCCTACAAAACCTAAGGACAAAATATAAGCTCATATTCCATCAAATGTGACATGTGCAAAACAGTTTAAGCTCACAGCAAAATGGAGATGTCAATCTAGCTATCAAGGCACAATCCTAGCACTGATAACAAATAAGGACATGTGATAAGAGTGTAAAGTGTATCTACACATGTGTAAAGAAAGATCTGAAGTATGACTACTAATCACCAAGAGATAGTTTCTCAGGCTAAGAACTGAGGTCGAAATCTAGCTAGCTGTCCGGACTTTACGAGAATTGTGAATGAGTTGGAGGTATTTCACAATTTCTCGCGTTGTACATCAATGGCATACACCCTCCTTGCTTATTACAAGAAACAAAAAGAATCTTTACATGACTCTTATTTACATTGATAAATCTCTTTTATTTTTGGAACAAGAGATGATGGAATTGATAAATACTTGATTTTTTTGGTATTTTTCTGATATATATTTTTTTTTTTTTTTTTTTTTTTTTTTTTGAATATATACATCGTTTTTTTTTTTTTTGAAAGAAACACTTTTGATACATATACAAAAGGAAACAAAAATTACATGACACTTTGCAAGAGGTAGCCCTTTTTGATGCACCCAGTTAAATTCGATGGTTGTTTTCTTAATGTAACCTCCATCTTCTATCCCAACCAACCAAAGAACAAGCTAGTCAAGTTTCGTTCAGTATTCTAAAGTGATTGGCAATCGTAACTTCCTATCCAACACCTTGAAGATCGAGGCCATACATGTATTGGTAGATCGTGCGCGTGCAAATTTCTTATCACTATGTGAATTGTGCTAGAATCAGGGTGCCTAAATATCTAGACTAAGACTCCTAATAAAAATACATATTTGCACAAGAGTCAACATTTCAAGGTAAATGAGCTCCATTTTTATGATTTTTTTTTTTTTTTTTTTTTAATTTTTTTTTATTTTTTTGGAATTTTTCAATTTTTTCAAAAGAAGAAGGAGTTCGTTTTTAATTATAGCATATTATCATGGTATCATTCCATACCCCCAAACCTAAACTAAACATTGTCCTCAATGTTTCAAAATATGGAAAGAATTAAAATGCAACATATGGAAAGGGACATGCTGAGTAGAGTAAAAGGAGAGAATACCCGATTTCGGCGAAAGCAGAATTAAAACTCCGTTATTCAAGGCAAAAATCCAACATATTTCAGCCGAGATCATATTGGATTAGCAAAATATATACAAAAGGAACAAAAGGGTTTTTAAAATTTTATCTACTGGATTATATACAAAAAATTCACCATACACTAACAATCTAAAGAGTTGAGGATCAACCCAAAAGACAAAGTGTAGATTTCAACAGCTTCACACAATAATAACAGGAAAGCACGCAAGTGAAACTGTGAAACAAAATGAGCTACCCCCAAACCTGGATTTTACAGAAGATATAATTTTGAAAACAAAATCGCGCAGTTTGGGGGTTCATCATGCACAAGGTCTAGCTCGAAATGAACTGTGCTAGGGACGGGCAAACATGCTAATTCCAACTGTGGTTCCTCAATGTATTATATTAGAAGCAAAATAGTCCAAGAGGACTTGGGAAGCACACAGTTCCAAACCTAGGTTGGGACTCTCAGAAAATTGGTTTACAATATGGTACAAACCAAATCTAGGTTGGGTGGAAGGCCATCAGATTGTGACTAGGTAGAAGAATAGGCATATCATTATCAATCAAATCAAAATCTCCTAAATCATCTACACATGTCACATCATGCTCACAATCATCATACAAATTGGCAAGATCACAATCAGAATCATCAACATCATCAATAAATTCATTCTCATGCATTGGCAAATCAGGAGAAATATCACAATGTGACCTAGGTAGAGAATCAGACACATCAAATATATTTTCATGCATATTGGTGTCTACAGAAGATTCAACTATTCCTATGTCATGCTCATCTTCACAGAATAATTGTACGAATCCCATGTCAATATCAAAATCATATGAATTACAATGAGTATTAGAAAAAACAACATTCATGAAGGTCGAGGGCGAGAAGCCATATGTTATTGAACCAACAGGTTCCACAATATTTTCATGTTCTTCTAACACATCATCATAATCATCATCATCATCATCATCATGGTAGCATGCATATTGGTCCTCATTAAAAGTGGTGGTGTCGTTAGTCGATTCATGTTCCTCTAAATTAGGTTCATATTCAACATCATTTACATGAATGGGACTAGACACTTCATTAGGGACAACATACATTTCCTCATGAATTTCCTCCTTTTGTAGGTGAAGCAAAATCTGATCTAAATATGCCTGAATTCGTGATGTAGATCTATCGAAGTTTTGCTCACTAAGTCTTAAAGCTTCTGTGGTGGAGTCTAAATTCATGGGAGTACAAAATTCTTCATGTTCAAATTGTGGTGATTGGTACATGTGTGCATGGTCATTAGGGTTTATAAAAGATTGATCGCAACCCTCAAAGGATTGATTATGGTCCCAATGACTACCATTCTCACAATTTATGGGCATTTCATACCTTGGATTTTCTCTAGATTGCCTAAAATTATGCAAAATATGACAATTCTCAACAGGGTGGTCTAAACTACCACATGCGGGACATGCATAGATTTCAGGTTGCCTAAGAAAATTAGATGCGACAGATTCCTCATGTGATTGCATTTCTAAAGCTGCGATTCGAGCTTCTAATTGATCCACAAGAGATGATTGTGTGAGTGAGGCATTAGCAAAATGTTCATTTTCACGTTGTGGCAAACGATGCATGTGTGAATAGTCATTAGGGTTCATGTATTGAGGCTCGGGACTTTGAAAATGTCCATAATAATTCCTATAACTATTGACATCATGGTCTGTGGGAGGTTCATAACGTGAAGTTTGTCCACACGCAAGTTCTCTAAGGGATTTGTTGTATTCCCCAACTGTAGAAAAAGATCTATACATGATTGGCTCAAAAGCTAAGTAAAGAATGTACAAAGCTCAGAATTTGGTTTTTAATGGGTTTGGATTTTTGGGAAGAATTTGGTTTTTATGGGTAACATTTGGTTTTGTCGGGTTTGAAAAGAAAAGTTTGGTTTAAAATGGGAGCAAAAGAAAATTTTAAATTTAATTTAATTTATTTTTTATTTATTTTTTTTTTTTTTTAAATAATAAAAAGAAGAAAATAAAAATTTGGTTTTTGAAATGGGAGCAAGCCCACTGTGCAAGCCTCTAATGAAATGAAAGGAAGGCTGCGGCCCACAATCGGTTATCAGCTCAGCTGGGTTTAAACCCAGAGTCCAAAATACAAGTCCAATGGAAAAATTTAAACAAGCCCACACAAAATAAATACAAGCCCACAAATTAAACAACAAGCCCAAAAATAAATTATTACAAACCCAAAATAGAAAAATAAAAAGCCCAAAAAAATTGGGTTAATTATTACAAGCCCACAATTAAAAATTGGAAGCCCACAGGTTGGGTTCTCTCGATTGAATGGGTTTAGGCTTACCTTTTTAGCACAGCCCAGCTGCTCTGATATTGTTGCAAAAACCCAGTTGGGTTTTGGTTCTTTTCCTTGGTGGCGTCCCAGCAGAGGAAAAACAGGTTCAGAATCAGCAGGTCCAACAGCAAATGAAATGAAGCAGATGCAGATGCAAATGCTATGAAATGAAATACATAATAGCTAAGAAAAAACACAGATAAAACACAGCACCAATCCCCGGCAGCGGCGCCAAAAACTTGGTGGGTCCGGAAAGGCGTATAAATTTGAAGCAATAGAAACGGGCCTACAGTAATACCGCAAGTGCACGGTCGTCAGTTGTAGCTCGTGCAAGTACGGGTCGATCCACAGAGATCGGGTGTGTTTCGGAAGTGTTTTAGCTAAATGGGTTCCTAGATTTGCTTTGGGCTTAGAAGCCCTTTGGAAGTGTTGGGCTTAATGTACTATTGGGTTTGAATGCCCTTTGAATGTATTGGGCTTAGTGGGTTTGTTAAACATAAAATGAACTGAGCTTGGGCTCAGTTATCTTTGAAGTGCAAATGGGCTTTGGGCCTTTGATTGAGCTTTGGGCTTTGGTTATGGTCTTCTGATGAGCCCAATTTGTGCTCTGGGCTTTTGGTTTTAGAAACTGGGCTTGGTCTTTGAAAGCTGGGCTTTGTTTCAGTGAACTGATTTGAGCTTTGGGCTCAACAGTTCAACTGTGACTTGGGCTTAGGGCCTTAGACTCAGTTGTGAAGTGAGCCTTGGAGAGCAAAGCAAGCAGCAGCAATGCAACAACCACAGAAGTGGATTGGCAGCAGCAGCTGCAGAGGCTCAGATGCAGGAGGCAACAGCAGCTACAGCAGCAGTAACTGCAGCAGAACCAGGAGCTGCAGGAGAGGAAAGCAAAGCAGCAATAGAAGAAGTGCTGCAGAATTGGCAGCAGAAAATGCACAGCAGTGCAGTAGCAACAGAGCTGCAGCAGCAGCTGCAGCTGCTCAAGCAGTGAAGAAAATGCAAAGCAAAAATGCAACAGAGTTGCAGGGCAAAGAAGAAACAATCAAGGCAAAAGCAAAACAAAGCAAGAACAAAGCTAACAGTTGATGATGGAATTGTGGATGAGAATGAAGGTTGATGGCAAACTAGGGCATTGATTCCACCTCTTAACCTAGACTAAGTCGGATATTCCAATTGCAACCAAATTATCCTCCCAAGGTACTAGCTATCTGATTAGAGCATAACTAGTCTGAGGTTTGGACCATAATCAATTAACATGGGCTGCTGCACTTTCAATCACAGGGGTATCCTAACTACAATGTATGCCTGACATACAATGTGAGAGCAAAGTGATGAGAGGCCAAAATTGTAGTCTCCTACACAGTGGCATTAAGGTTTCATCTTCACCCTAGTGGTGAATTAGAACATGCTAACACCTAGAACTAAACAGGAACAATTACAAATGAACAGGAGCATTAAACTAACAACACATCAACAATTACACAACATCAAAACACACAGTGAACAAGAAGAAAAATATGCAAATGATGAAAATTGACAATGAAATTAAAATCAAACCTAACCCAAATTGGGTGGAAACTTGGCTAGTCCAAGAACAGTTTTCTCTCTACACATCAGTTCCTATTTATAGTTTACAACAAAAAATACAAACCCTAATTCGAAACCCTAAAATTTTGGGGAAAATCAAATTCTCTCACCAATTTTCTGAATTAAGCTCGACCCATGCCCTGTTGATGTTCCCTCTGCTCCTCCTCAGCTCCACAACTCCCAATTGCGTCTACTGATGCCCTAGCTTTTCTCTTTCTTATCTGTAGCACCTAGGGTTGATGCTAAGAACAAGAAAGGGAAATACTAGGGAGCTGGATGATGGTGAAGCTCGAGGTGGTGATGGAAGAGATGGTGGTGGCGTACATGGTGTTGCAGTTGCAGCTCTGCAACTGTCGGGTGGAGGAGAAGAAGAAAGAAAGAAAATGATTTGGGAAGAAGAGGGTGTTTGGCTTGAGGTCGATGGGTTCGATGGCTAAGGTGTTGAGCGGGTTCATCAAACTTTGATGTCTAGCGAGGAGACGCGTTGGATGTGAAGATGGTTGGTAGATCTAACGGTGGTATGAGAGATGAATCACTTCAACCGTTGGATTGTGAAATACAACAAAGTTAACGGCGAAGATCGAGGTTAGGTGCTGTAGTGTTAAGCGGAAGTATCGAGATTTGATGGGAAGGCAAAGAAGCGACCGTAGGATCTAAATGTGATCTAATCTGAAGGCTTAGAATTTAGGTGCTATGGTATGTGATAGGAGCTTCAGATTTTGATGCGCGATGAAGGAGCGACCATCGGATGCTTCTGAGAACTGATCTGATGGCTGAGAACGGAGGCGTTTTTGTGTGTATAAAATGAGGTTGTGCGCACCATTCTTCGCGGCTTCCTTGCGTGATTTCTCCCGGCTTTTCACTACTTTTCTGCTCTTTTCCGCTCCGCAAGTCATCCAGACTTTATTTATTACCTAAAAATGCAAAATTAAGTAAGAAAAATATTTATTCTTGAAAACAATGAAAATACAGAATATGGGATAAAATGTAGAATTAATGATCAAAAGATGAGTTAAATGCCAACAAAAAGGGATAAATATATACAATATTTGGCACTCATCACCTGACTGTTTCCAGTTTCCTTCTCATGTATCTCTATTGCTCCATCTACCGTTTAGTGAAATGACAAATGTTTGATTATGAAGAGAAACAGTTGTGCTTGTTATATGTAAGCTAAGAAAATTATGTAATATATGTTAGCTAAGCATAGTTGAAACCATATAATTTTGATGTTCTGTAAATCTCATTACCATAACATATGCAGTTATTGAGAACCCCGATATGAGCTATTGAAATCACTTCTTTTGTCTAACATTTTATAGCTAAACATTTCAAATTCTGGGTATTCATGGTGTTGTTTTGTCAATTTTTCATAAAATGATACAAGCGAGGACCGCATGCATAATTTATTTCATATTATCTATAAAATGGTTTCTCTACACATCCTGTTAATTTGTGCGTACTTGAATGGAGGCATATGATTAGTGATAATTTATTTTTTTAATTCGCAAATGTATAAAATCTGTACGCACGATCTCCATTCAAATTATCCACGTCTCGTATTTGTTTTCCTGTGGTTACCGTTAGATATACACTATCAATACAGTTACATATATAAATGATTAAGATTATAACATTATCCCAAGTTTTCGTTTCATTTGATGGGTTTTTTAATTGTGCCAGGGTTTGCTTTGGATTCTATTTCCCAAAAAATATCTAACATTGGGATGGAGGAAGAAACCCCAGCAACTCTTCGGATATTTTATAGTGAGCATGTCAGTGAGTAAGGATTTCTTGGCCCTGGTTCGTCTTCCCTGATTCGTCTGCTGGTCCTCAAGTTTGTTTTGAGCATGTATGCATGGATGTCTTGGCCCTAGCCTCTCTCAAAGTTGACCTGTCAGGCATTGAGCCCGACTCTACTGTGACTGTCAAGTGGCGTGGGAAAGCATATTTCATCAAACGCCGCATGAGGATGATATAAAACTTGCCAACACTGCCGACCAGGGCATCCTAGTGATCCAAAGGACAATGCGGTTAAAGTCAAGAACCCAGAATGGGTTATTGTTGTTGGTGTCTATACCCAACTTGGTTGCATCCCTTTGCCTAATTCCTGGGGATTTTGATGGTTTGTTCTGTCCATGCCATGCATGGTTCTCACTACGACATTTCAGGTAGGAATCGTAAGTGCTCAGCACCAAAGAACCTGGAGTACCTATTTACAACTTTTTGGAAGATAACAAGTTTTTTTTTATGCTTTTAGGATTCTTAACTTGAAATGTTCTTTTGGAATTTATTATTTTATGATGTCTGATATGTTTGATTACGTGAAAAAGAAAGATGGTTGAGAGTCTATTGAACAAGTTGGTAGTGGTAAATGCTTATGGCCTAAAATGTGTACAAGGGTATTTTCTGTCCCATAAATTTTAGTCAGCTGAGTCAGGTCTGACTCACAAAACAAACACATTTTCTGAGTCGGACCTTACTGGGTCAGTTCCAGATCAGTCAGGTGATTTCACTCAGAGCCAGATGACTCAGATCCATACGACTCAGATGAGTCAGCTGTAAACAAACAAGGTGTTGGTCTTGATAAGGCCGACCAAAATTGCTAAAGGCACCCGTCCAAACGATAAGGGCAGTCGGGCGGTTCAAAGCAAAGTGACTAATTTTTCCTTCATACAAAACTGATAATATCTCCTTCATCCGATATATCAGATTACCACGTTCGAGTAGTCCATTTCGCGTAACTTTTCGAGATCTATCCAACGGTACTAGTTTCGTATCTAAATCGTTGTTAGGTTAATTTCTATTAATTAGCGTTCCCGTTAAACTAAACGAGTTATTACCGGCTAATTCGACCCTTGACCGGTCTAATAGCGTTGACGAGCTTGAGGGTCTTTACACATAACCTGTAGCCTTTCACACCCTTTGCATACCCACGAAATATACACTTCTTTGATATAGGCTTGAGCTTCCACTCTGTAGGATCAGAATCTCGCAGCAATAATGCCTCAGCGAAATTATCAACAACACAACACAACAGTGTCACAGAACAATTTCAGATTTGACATGATAAACGATGTCAGCTAAAATCATGACAAAAATGTGATGTTCCTGCGAAAATTAGAGAGTTTGCGAGTTTAACATTTGTAAGGATGCGAGAATGTCGCAGGTCAGGTCCGAAAATAAAGGACATGTTAGCTGTCATCCACTATGTAATTCCTTATAAATAGTCGCTCAGTTGTAAAGGAAGGAGAGAGATCTTTTCTGAGTGAGAAGCAAGTAAATAGGAGAGAGAAAATCTAAAGCAGTGGTTATTCTTGATTCCTTTATCTTTTCTTGTAAGATTGTTCAAAGATTCATCAATAAAATTAAGATTGTTAATCTAAAATGAGTTGAATGTTATTGAAATCTTGTGAGGGGTGTAGTGCAGGATTTCCTGCAACTACATAATGGCGCTAGAAACAGGGACGATTGAAGATTGAAGATTATTCTAGAAAAAATTGAAGATTAATATTGATATTTGTGAAAATTTTGGGTGATTGATTAAGAATTTTACATAATCTCTTGCAATTCATTAATATTGAAGAAATGGCTAGAAGAAGAAATACATCAGAACAACCAACTACTGTTGGAAGAAGCAAGAGAATTGCTGGAAGGGAAAGAAGTGAAATGGGAGAATCTAATAGAATGGGAAATAATGGAGAAAATCAAATTCAACCACCAGTTCAACAAACACTAATACAAGGAAGGAATACAAATTATGATAGGGTGAGTATACACACTTGGCAATCAAATTCAGCAGAAGAAGTAGAAGAAGAGAAGTAAACCAGAAACCATAGACAGGTAGAGAGAAATCAAGAAGCAGATGAAGGAATAATTCATGGAGGTGAGGAAATTAGAGATTTAGAAACGTTGATACGAATAATACATGAAGAAAGAAGAGATGAGGCAGAATAACATGTGAATATAACAAGGCAAGATCACGAATTGAGGATGGAAAATATGAGACTATAGAGTAGAAGATCGAGAAGTATTACAAAATCATATTCAAGATCGACTAGAAGAGAGATGAGGCGAAACTCACCCACAATTGATTCCGGAAATAATATTCAAGAAGAAATATCAAATCCTAATGAAGAACATCCGAAAATAGAGAAAGAACTGATGATCGTTACATTCCACAAAATGAAACTTTTGATGATAGGAAAAATGATAGAAATCAAGAGAATGGACACCATCAGGGATGAAATAATCAAGATGGCGAAGGGAATCGAGAGGAAGGAAGGAGAATTTTATATGAGAGAGAAGCTCAAAGAAACCAACAAACGATGGAAGAAAAAATTGAAAGACACTATGCTGAACAAGCACGTTTAATTTGCGAACGTGAAAGATTGAGAGCGGAAATGGATGAACAAGAGCTTCAGGAGACAATTCGCCATAACAATCACGACAATCGAGAAAGAAGGCGTACACAAAACCGGAATAATGGTAATATCAATGAAGAGTATGATAGAATACAGAGGATGGTTGAAAGACAGCGAATGGAATTAATAAGAAATGAACAAAATCATGAAGGGGAAAGTGAGAGACATCATCATATGTGAATTCAAGATAGAGATAAGGAAGAGAATCACAGAAGAAGACGAGACGAAGATGATGAAGAAGAAATGCAAAATTTCGCGAGAGAAGAAATATATGAACGCAGAAGAAGGGAGGCGAAATTAAAAAGACCAATGGATCAAAATTCAGGTGTAAATAAACAAATCTTAAAAGAATTAGAAGAAATGAGAGGAATTCTAAATAATAGAGGAGAAGTAGGCAGAAGACAATTAGATGAAGCTATAGAAGAAGCTGCGAAAACCCCATTTACAAGGGAAGTACAACTACGAGGAATACCTCCGAAATGCAATTTTCCCGCATTAACCAGCATTTTTGATGGAACAACTTGTGCAATTTAACACATTAAAGCCTACGTGAGGTGCATGTTGCAATGGGAAAACCATGATGTCGTATTATGCAAGTATTTCGCATCCAGCTTAACAGGGTGGTGGGATTTTCAATTGAGTTGTAGTAAGATGATTCGTTCACTCAGACTTGTTGAAATTGTTTTTAGGATTAATAAAGGAAAAACACTAAAAATATACAAATTATGTCACAAGATGAAGAGACGCTGAGACGCGGGAGTCCACTACTTTTCATATTGTTATGGTTCAGTCATTAACTCTAGACAATATAGCTCAAACAAAAGAAGTTTTGACTCTAGTTCTTTGCCAAAAATAGATTTCGTAAAATATTATTTATAAGTTAAAAGCATGGCGCAACTAAGAAAAACAACGAGAAAATCTCAAGGAAATCTCTTGTAATCACTTCCAGATATTTGCATATTTTGCACGTCCTTGTTTACTTTAAACTAATGATTTTTCCTATTTCTTCGAGTCTAAGACGTGTATCGGTCTGTCTAGCCTTAACAGGCCCAAATACATCCAACTTAGCGACTGAATCTCAACAAACCACGTCCAATTCTGCTCTGGAAAATATCGCAGTGCAAAGAAAACTTCCTGCCAAAATCCATGTTTAAATGGTGAAGATGGATTGCCCCCTAACCAGAGTAGGGGTGCCAATAGCCTTGGGTGTAACTAGCTCATCTGGGGTGAAAATAGCAGTAAGGTGGTGCCCCTTAGTAATTGAATTACCCCTTATCCAAACCGAGAGTCCGAATAGTAGGCGTCATCCGAGTGCCTTTATCAACTTTTCGAGCCGATTTCTCCAAAAACATTTATTGCCCAAAAATACCTACAAACACATAAAACACCATAATAAGTACAAAATCGAGTGCCAATAATATATAGTATTGAGAACAAATTAGACACAAAATATGTCTATCAAATACCCCCAAACTTATTATTTGCTAGTCCTCGAGCAAAAGTAATAAAAAATAAAACCGAGTTAATCTCAGGAGGGTTTACCAGAGGTGTACCCACAAAACCATGACTTCTAATTGGTCACAAGTATCCAAAGGTCTATGAGGACATACAAATTCTCAACCTATCTCCAAGTAACTAGAATGCCAGAGAAATTAAAGGTGTCAGCTCTAAAGCTTACTAAAGAAAAGGGGAGACACATCCGCAACACTGCTAGATAAAGAGATATCTGCTACAAAGCTAGATAAACATTGTAAGATGCATCCGCTGATTTACAACTGGATAAGATTAGGAGAGAGATAAAGATTAGAGGGACATCTGCTACACAGCTGGACTAGTTACGTGTGATGAGTTGAACCAGTGCTGGAAAGATCTTGTGCCAGGTGGAAAGCGGACTAACAAAGCAACCAAATGTATCTTTCTTCGACTCTCTCATAGTGCTCAGTAGAAACAACGTCTTCTTCGGTCTTCAACTGTTGATAAACTATCGAACCTCATAGAACCTTGACAATTAACTCTTCTCTTCGATTTCTTGTTTGACTTATAAATTTCTACTTCCCTTTGGCCTTATTGAACAAAATGTAACGATGATTTTTTTCATTTTTCATTTATTCATTTTTTTTTTAATTATTTTTTTCTATTGTTGCTTCTAAACCTTAAACGTCTTCAACTTTCTTCATAAATTTTGATGTCGCTCTGCTTGTTGATGATGATAAGTTTCTACTGAGAGAGAGTCGTAATCCAGTAACTAAGACTACATTGTGAGGTTTCTTTGTCTTTCTGGCATTTCCTGACCTACTTTCCTTTCCATCACGGATGGTTAGGTCCATCACGGTTACCCTCTAAAAGGAACAAGTTCTCTCCTGAATTTCAAGGATCTCAATGTCTTTTTCTCTAATGTCTCAATAGATTGTTATCTCTAGCATTCCAATTTCTATATTTTCGGTGAGAAACAGTATGTAAACTTAGCTAACCGGATACCATGTGACGCTAGAAGTTTCAAAAAATGCGACTAAAATACCCCCAAACTTAAATCTAACATTGTCCTCAATGTTCTAAAGATAAAATTAAAAGCATGAACAAGGAGAAACTGCTACCACTTGAAGTAAAAGAGATAAGGAAACATATAACCGTGTCGCAAGAATATTGGGTTACCTCCCAAGAAGTGCTAAGTTTAAAGTCTTCAGCCAGACATTGGAAGAATTAGTCACCTCATAGAATCATATAGAAGTAGCCGGAATAACTGTGGGTCATCTGGATCAAAAAGTATTATCCACAAGAAGAGGAAACTGCAACAGACCAAAAAGATACCGAACATACCCTTGTTTAAGACAACTACATCTAGTTGTGGCTCAGGTTCAGGTTCTATAACTGGGTCTAGATAACAGGTTTTCATCGGTTGGATTTCCTCAAAGCTAAGATCCGGTTCAGGTATTAGAGTCTGGAAAAACGCAACTAAGAACTTTGAAGCACATAACAACAACCTGAATAACTAGGGATCCTCTATGTCAATCATATTTGACTCACACAGCTGACCACAATGAAAGAGGTGGTTTTCCTTAAGAAAATGTGTCGATCCTAATATCCTAAAGTGATTAGGTTTAGTCTCAAAACTTAATAACCGACACATCTTAAAATCAAAAGTTCTCGCAATTGGAAGAAAAGTTTTTGGTGGGAAAACAAAGTCAATCTTGGTATCATAGCCTGGGTTAACCACATCAACCAGAGGATGGGTTTCTAACAACTGAGCTTCTTTCTAAACATCATTAGGTTCGGGAAAACGTGTATGAAGATAATCTTGTAAGATGGTTGAGGCACAAATGTCAATTCCTACAGGAGGGTACTTTCTAAGAGTTAAAGCACACGGAGAATGATAATTACCCCCAAAATTAGAGTTTTCTGTGTCTCTAGAAAGACTAGTCACAACTTCCCTAATTTCTAGGTCATCATATTCCTGGAAATGGTCAATAGATTCTTCTAAGTTGGGTTCATCCTCACTCATTTCTACGAGTTTATCATCTTCTAAGACTAGTGTTTCTAAATCGCTAGATTCTAAAACAGTATTCTCAGGGTAGACTCTTTCCTCTAAACCATCATCACAATCATATAAAGGATTATCAGAGAAAGTTTCATATAAAGGCTCATCAACTAAGGTTTTAATCATAGTTACCTCCTCCGATTCACTGATAGGGACATCAAATAATGGATTATCCAACATACTGCAGTCTAAAGGATCATGAACTACATCGTCTAACACGGTGGTATCTCTAGTCAAATCCTCATCCTTTTGAATAAGTGAATAATTATTAAAATTATTTGGATTTGTACTAGAAACAACACTATCATTATAAAGCTCAATCAGAGTAACAAATTCCTGATCACTATTCCTACATATTTCATGTTCTTCATCAATACTATCCTCATCATAATCATCACTATAATAACATGAAAATGATCGAACCTTATCAAAACAAGTAGTGTTACCAATTCTAACCTCGTCATCTTGATTATGTGAATAAAAACTATCCTTATTTTCGAGGGTGGTATTGGGAAAACTACACTGGAAATTGAGACTATCCTGAGCAAGTTTTACCACAATCCTATTTGTATTCTCAGTAAATTGATTGAGGGTCTTTTCTAGAGATAACTTAGTTGACCGCTCTACGGACTCTTCTGGGAGAAGAATATTATAAGTATCTTTCATAAATAACTTCTGTGCTGACTCATTGAAACTCTTGAGAGACTCTTCTAGAGAAATAGAAGGATTGTTTTTCTCGTATGACCTGTGGGTATGTGGATAATAATTGGGCTCAAAATGATATGGACCATAACCTTCAAAAGTTTCGTGTTCCCAATTACTATTCACACTATGGTCATAAAAAGGATAATGTCTAAGTTGCTCAGTCGGATACTCATTGTATTGGATATTATAATACCAGTTCGACATCCTAACTGCAAGGGAATTCTAAGCAAACAAAATGAAGGATGACTCGACCACAACAAGCATATTGTATCTAGCAAACAAAAAGCATGATGGATCTACTTAGATTGTTTCTAGACCAGCTTCTAATCCTTCGAAAGGGAAGTCGTTACAATTTGAGCAAACCCCTCTGGAATCAATCTGAGTCAAAGTAAGTTGAATAGAGGCGAGGGAAGCTGCGTAGAGATTTGATACCCAAGGCCTCACCGCATTACAAGGCGGCCCAATCACGTATTCAACTCACATAAACCATCATGAACTTTGAACTATGCTTAAAATAGTAACCAATATTTTTCGAATGACTTTCCTATTAAGCTCGTTACGCTATCGGTCTCGTTCTAGTCCAAATTTTAAGGTTTAGGTTCGCGTAGGTTACGTGTTCCTAAGGCGGGCAAGAAGGAAACGGTGATGAAATCCGAGTCCTTATCTTGATTTGGCCAGGCCTTGCCCTTTACTAGAAAATTAAATCCGATTTCAGGTCCTCAACATATAAGCATACAAAATCATCCAGTAAACCCGCTGACAGGGGATTCGCGGGTGTTTATAATTCTTACCTCCCGTTCTAGACGGGGGGTGAACCGTTGAAGTCGACTCGGGCCACGACTCCTATGTCATGTACGAACCCGAGGGGCCGATGAGATATCGTAATCGCCATCCTTCTCTGCAAACAATTTATTTAAAAGTACCTTTCCTTAGGGTTTTAAAAAAATAATAATAAATAAAAATGTCCAATGTCCAAAAATAAAAATGTCCAAAACTTTACAAAAATAAAAAAAACTTAATTACAGTTTCTAAAAAAAAAAAAAAAATATTTACAAAATCTTCTTCTTCACTCCTTTTGGATTTCTCTTTTCTTTCCTTTTTGGGCTTCGCCTTTCTTTTCAGCACTTCTCTTTTTCTTTAGCTTAGCTCCAAATCTGAAAGCAAATAAAAGTACCAAAACGCGTAAAAAAGAACAAATAAAATAAAACCTAAAAACAAATCTATAAACAAATTCGCGTCGGCGGCGCCAAAAATTTATGGTTATTGAATTACCCCTTATCCAAACTGAGAGTCCGAATAGTAGGCGTCCTCCGAGTGCCTTTATCAACTTTTCGAGCCGATTTCTCCAAAAACATTTATTGCCCAAAATACCTACAAACACATAAAACACCATAATAAGTACAAAATCGAGTGCCAACAATATATAGTATTGAGAAAAAATTAGACACAAAATGCGTCTATCACAGGGAGGCGTTAAAATGGTTCGAAGGTCTACCAAAGAATACAATAACATCCTTCAATCATTTGCAGACTACATTCCTGGGGGCATATATAAGTAATAATTCTTCGCCACCTGGTGTTGAAGACGTGTTTGGATTAAAACAAAGGGTTGGCGAAAGTTTGAAGCACTTAACTAAAATATGGAGGACTATGTGTAGCGAAATGGCTGGCCGTGTAGATGAGAGATATATTATCTTATCATTTATCAATGCAATGTTTGGAACCAACCTATTGTATATCCAAATTTTCAGAGTCAAGAATACAATCACAATGACTGAATTGCGAGAATTTCAGGAAGAATATATTTCTCTAGAGGAAAGGAAAAATGAAATGGAATCATATCCGGTTGCGAACAACAGTTCACAAACAGAAAATGCAAGCTTATTACCCAAACTAATAAACACAGTGGCGAGCACTTCGCAAGTACAACAAGAAAAGGTGACGGGCAACAATCATCAGAAACTAGTGGCTATGGGAAGTCGAGATCAAGAGTAGTATGAAAGAGAAATAAATTTCTACAATCGTGGTGGAAATAACAAAATTCAAAGACTCGATCAGCCGCAAGAAACTTATGGAGGTCAAAGACAAAACTATAATAGAGGACAAGGAGCTCACAAGGTGGTATGGGAAGAAATCAAGATGCCACCTCTGAACGCAAGTGTGGAGAAAATATGGGAAGCTATAATTTTTATGGAGAATATACCAACACCATGGAACATGGGAACAGAACCACCTCAAAACCACAGAAGTCATGAGTTTTGTTCTTATCATCATTTTCATGGACATACTACAAATGATTGCAGAAATGTAAAAAGAATTATTCTGAGAATAATAGATCAAGGAAAACTAAACCACTTTTTGGTAGGGCACCCGCAATCTCAACCATTACCATCACCACCAGAGCATCACAAAGTAAACACGATGAAAAAGAAGGAAACATTCTTCATAGAAGTTGGTGCAAAAGCAAAGAATCTATTCTGCCATTCTATCATACATTCATACAAGATAATTGAAGATTTTCATGACAATGTTTTGAATAGAGTGTTCGCAAGAGATAATGATGGAAGAGAAATTAAGAATATTGCGAAAATCTCGCCACTAGAGAAATGGCAAAAACAAACTATTTTTTTTACCGCAGAAGATGTCCCTGAAGGTGGAGAGGTACATGACAATCCATTGGTGGTAAAATTAGAAATTAATCCAAAACCGAAAGAAGATGAGGATGATGAAGCTGAAGATTCATGGGCAATTAATATGATTCTAATCGATACTGGAAGCTCCGTGAACATCTTATTTTATCATACTTATAAAACTATGGGAGGAAGAGATGATGATTTTATACCATCAACATATAAGATATATGGTTTTAATGGTATTGCCAACAAGCCTAAAGGGGAGGTTACTATGCGAATTCCATTGAAGGGAATATCTTCTGAAATCCTATTTTGTGTCGTTGATGTAGAATCACCCTACAATGCATTAATTGGTCGACCTTGGTTACATGGGATTCTAGGTGTAGCTTCAACTTTCCACCAGTGCATCAAATTCCATCACCCCAGCGGTGTAGGAATCATAAAGGGAGATTGGGTTGAAGGAAAGAGGTGTTACGAAACTGAGGTAGAATCCTGCGAAGGAAGAGGAAACAAGAAGGAAAATTGGCGACACAAAATCAAAGAGACATAAAGAAGTGAGAGGTTGATGGTGGATGCAATCGAAAGAAAAAAAGAAGAGATGTTTCGAAACTAATACTAGCTAAGAATAAAAAATGGTGAAAATACCACTACCAAGGAAACAGTAGCAGAAAATAACAAAGAAGCAGAGGATAACAAAGGTAATGTATGAATGATTGATTTGTTGCGACACTCTCGCAATAAATAAAATTCTCAAAAATACATTTTATTGAATGACAAAATTGAGATTGCGAAATGCAAATACAATATGATGATGTGCAAGAATCTCGCAGAGATAATGAATTCTACAAAAGACAATCAGAGAACAATGACAAAAGAGAAAGGGGCGAACCTTTATGGCGTACACCCTAGTTCGCGAATACAATTTCGCAAGAGGCAAATGTAAGACCTAAAGTACGTCATATAAGGGGGTACCTGTTGCATGGCTCAAGGAAAGGCTACACCGCCACCGGAACCTGAGTCATGGAGATTTGGGGTCAATAAAGCCCATCCGGAAGAGGCACCTTGGATTCTCAGCTTAAGCATATGACTTAAGTTGGGCGACTAAGGTAATAAGGACTCTCCCAAGGAGTGCAGAATCTGATCAAGGCGCCGAGTTACACGGTTGAGTCAAGAGTGCCAGGGGCGTCTGGAGCGTACCTTGCCATTCTTGACTAGTCTTGGCTTATACTGCACTCGGCCCGAAGAAAACCCCACTTAGGTTGCAGTCTCGTAACCATAAACCCTATAGGTAAAAGGGATAAGAGGCTGCGAAAAACAATTGGTTGTTGTTAAGACCGGATGGGAGGAGCCAACCTTGTATGGTAGAGGTACGCCTCCTTGAAGGGGCAACCAGGGGGAAGATAAGGGCGGCACCCACCATTAGGGAGTTGATAATTGTCTTAAGACACAAATGTCATGAGGATTTTTACTCGCAATGGTATTAAGGCTTGTCATATTTGTGCGACAATCCTGAAGAGGCAATAATACAAAAGAAAAAGATAAGACGAGATCAATGGGTTTTCGCATGAAAGTGCGAAGACGTCCTGCGATTTCGTCGCAAGACGGCAATGTCATGGGGCATTATTTTCGCAAGAATATTTAGGCCTGTCATATTGTGGCAACATTCCTGAAGAGGCCATAATACAAAAGAAAATTTTAAGGCAAGATCAATGGGTTTTTGCATGAAAGTGCAAGAACGTCATGCGATTTTGTCGCAATGACAAGAGGTGGCATAATAAGACCTTTAACTAGGAAGGCAAAATAAAACCACACAGGAATGAAATTTTGAAAAGAATCAAAATTCACTTTGCATATGATTGCGAAATTATACATAAATAACTGCGAAGTTGAGGCACAAAACAAGAAATATCTGCAAAATCTCTTATTTGGATACAAATAACAGAGAAAAGTATGGGAATGAATGAAATTAGAAAATGTTATTTGTCTCCACATGATAGATTTACGCAAAAATTAAAAAATTAATGATTATATTGATTAACCATATTGCAAGGAAGAATTGTTTTAATGAATGCAGGTCAAAATGAAAGAAACTCATATATTAAGGAATATGGAGAACCAAAAGAATTCGCAAATATACAAAAAGGAGGAATAAATGTACAAGTATTACACAAGATTAAAGAAATAAACAAAGACTACTTCTTAGTTGATCCTTCATCATCTTCATCAGACTTGTCCCTTCTTCATCTGCAACAGAACTTTTATCTCCATCAGAACCTTCATCACCATCAGATTCTTCATCATCAGCTTCGCTATCAGAAATAGTCAGACTAGGAATGTTCTTTGGTATCTCCTCCAAGAGACAAGGATAATCAGAATGAGGAATATAATGGTCATCACAAACCATTTAAATAGTTTGATTGCGAAAATGCATAGCATCGTTCCTAAAGTTCGCAACAGTGATCTTGATTTGATTCTTTAATCTAGAATACTTATCGTTGAAGAAAGATTCTTTGCGAGTTCCTGTTTTTCAGCTTCAAGTTCCTCAATCCTTTCGCGATATCTACTTTCTGAATCTGTGAGCAAAAGGCAATCAATTAATAACTTGATGAAAATTCATAAGAAACAAAAGATTAGTGAAGAAGAACAGTTAATAACCTTCTCTGTCAGAAATCATATCTCTAATCAAGGCTATATGCTCAACTTGGAGACTAACATTTACACCTAAATCTTTCCTGGCATCTTCTAAGATTTTTGCAGCCCAAGCGAATTAATCCTCATTATTTATAAGGAGACGAGAACGAATTTGGTTTTCTCTTTCACAAAGCTAGGTATTCTTGCGGTTAGCTTCGTGTCGTTCAAATTGAACTTCAAGAAGGGTCTCTTGGAATTTCTCCAGAGCCTTAGCACCTTGATCAGAGATGCGATCCTTATCATCTATGAAACCGCTAATTTTGGTTCTTAGCTCATTGATTTTCTCTTTAAAATTAAGAAAGAGACCCTTAAATCGATTGGCTAAGCCTAAACTAGATCTATGGTCAATCTCTAAGAGGCGAAATTTGGATCTCAGTTCATTCAGAGAAAGAGATGAAATTCTATCATTTGAGAAACTATTTAAAGATTTATTAAGACGCTCAAGAAGGGTATCATTATCCAAGGCATTAGGAAATGAACGAAGAATGGTAGCTTCATCAGAAAGACCATAAATGTTTGCAAAAAGTACCAATTAAATAAGATAAAATAACATGATGAATGAATGAAGGGAAAGGAGAAAAGTAACATACCATAAAGTTGATTATTAGCTTGCTGAAGACTAGAGATTTTATTCTTGTACGAAGAAGAATAAATTTCTAGTTGTTTGTTCTTCCCGCAAAGATCTTTGACTTCAATTTCCAATGCCTCATTCTTTGCACGAAATTGAAGATTCTTCTTTTCAAGAATTTCGCGTCTCCTATCCAGATCCGAGGCAACAGCGAAAGAAGCTTTTCTAGCCTGCGAGAAAATGTAAAAAGTATTAAAATAGAAAGAGATTTTGAGTTACTGTAATGAAGAAGTAAAAAGACGAAAGCATACCAGACTATTGAGAGAATGCAGGAAGTTGGGAGTAATCGATCTAGAAACTCCGCGAAGAGAATTATCACCATCCAGTAAAGGAACATCGCAAATTGTAGCGAGAGCTTTGCAGGTATTAACGAATTTACTATCTCCCATTCCTTGCAAAGAATCAGAAAAGAGGCCAGAGAGCTTATCCATAGAAGATTCAGATGGAGAATCTTCATTTGCAGCAAGGTCATCATTATCCTCATCATCCTCATCACTCTCGGAATTTTCATGAGAAGGAACATTTGAAGGAGAGGAAGAACGGATTTTTCTCTTCTTTGAAGGAGGAGCAGTTGGTTTTTCCCTGCGAAGAGCACCTTTGCCTTTATCACCAGTCTTCGCAACATTGACAGGCTCTTCTATTTCAGCAATAATCTTCACACACAGATAGAAATAAGAAATAGAGGCAACAATATACTGTTTAAAATCATAAGAGAATATTTCTTACCTCATTTTTGTATGAGCGAAGAGCTAACAAGGTAGTAGCCTTCCCAGTCCTGTGATAGCTATCTTTGAATTTCTGGATCTGTTGAATTTCGCAAGAGTCAGCGAACAAAAAGAAAATAAAGATTAATAAAGAAATGTAAAGTGAGTGAAACTGGAAGAGACATACCTCTTTCTCCTTCTCGGGCCAAGAGAATACCCAAGGTTGATAAGAAGCGAGATTCTCAGGAAGAACATTTGACCCAGCAATGTAAGGTCCTTTCAGCATCAAGGGAAAAACACACCATTTATCATCTTTGGATTGGCGAGGAGTTGTGTTCTTACCAGAGTGCCAATCAATGTCTTGCATGAGTATTTTAGCTTCATCAATATTATCTTTCCTTTTCAAGCGAATGCCCCAGCGAGTATTCTCTTTCTTCATGGAGATCAATTCATAATTTTCAAAGAAACTCGCTACTGTGTATTTTTCAGCAATTATCTCCAAGTCTGCAAATTTAGTATCCCCAAGTTTTTTGTAGTAAAGAGATCCTTTACCAGAACCATGGTTAGCGAACTCCAGCATCAGACGGATGCAATCCCCACTCAATTGGAAGATAGCTCGCGAAAATCCCGAGTAAGCGAGAATTTCATAAAACAGAGGAATATCTGGGTCATAAAGAGGAATGGGGAGACCTGCGAGAATTTGACCTAGCGAAATTATGATTGATTGATCATCACAATGTTGATCAGAGAAAAGTTTGATAGAAATAATTGACTTGGTACTTTCACCAGGAATGGTAGAAAGTGTGAAACCTTTCTCAGCAAGATCTTTTTGGACGTCTTTTAAGTTTTTCTCATGTTTGTGGCCACTTGGAGGCATATTTGAATATAGAGTATGGGAATGAATAAAAAGTAAGAAGAGGGAAGAGGGAAGAATTACAGTAGCAGAACTTACGGAAGAACAATAGAGTTGCAGAGATGAGAGAATAAAAAGAGAAGAAAAAGTTAAAAGAAAATGGGAAGAAGAGTAAGAAGAATATATAAAGAAGATTTTTTTTACTCGAAGAGATAAACACCATTAATGCGAAAAGACGTGAGCGGTTGGAAAGCAGCGGTTACAGAAGACGTGTCAAGAAATAGATGGAAGAAAGAATACGTGTGATAAATGCAGAATATGAAGAGATGAACAGCTGCGGCATTTCTCACATCATTCTCTACTTCGCAGAGAAGATATGAGAAGAGGCAATATGTAGGATCAGAATCTCGCAGCAATAATGTCTCAGCGAAATTATCAACAACACAACACAACAGTGTCGCAGAACAATTTCAGAAATGACATGATAAACGACGTCAGCTAAAATCATGAGAAAAATGTGATGTTCCTGCGAAAATTAGAGAGTTTGCGAGTTTAACATTTGTAAGGATGCGATAATGTCGCAGGTCAGATCCGAAAATAAAGGACATGTTAGTTGTCATCCACTATGTAATTCCCTATAAATAGACGCTCAGTTGTAAGGGAGAAGAGAGATCTTTTCTGAGTGAGAAGCAAGTAAATAGGAGAGAGAAAATCTAGAGCAGTGGTTATTCTTGATTCCTTTATATTTTCTTGTAAGATTGTTCAAAGATTCATCAATAAAATTAAGATTGTTAATCTAAAAGGAGTTGAATGTTATTGAAATCTTGTGAGGGGTGTAGTGTAGGATTTCATGCAACTACACACTCATTCACATGAACATAGAATGGACATCCAAACACCTTCAAGTCTTCGTACTTAGCATGTGAACCTATCCAAACTTCATTTGGAGTCTTACACTCAATGGAGATCGATTCACTGAATAAGCTGATGCATTTGATTCTTCTGCGCAAAACTGCCTTGGTAACCCAGCATTGAAGAGCATGCACCGTGCCTTCTCTATTATGGTTCTGTTCATTCTTTATGAAACACAATTTGGACGTGGTGTTTTTCTGACTGTGTGGTGTCTTACAATCTATTGTTCCTTGCAGAACTCATTGAACTCACCTCCACAAAATTCCAAAACATTGTATGTCCTCAAGCACTTGATTTGCCTACCAATTTGCTTCTCAACCATAGTCTTCCATTGCTTGAACTTGACAAAATTTTCATCTTTGTGCTTAAGTATGAATACATATACCTTCCTTGAGAAATCATCAATGAATGTCAACATATATCTACCACCACCATGTGACTCCACCCGAGAAGGACCCCAAAGATCAGAATGAATATATAATCCAAAATACCCTTGGTGTTATGAATAGTTGTACTGAACTTGACTCTACACTGCTTCCCAATGACACAATGTTCACAGAAACCAAGCTTACTAGTTTTATGAACCACAAAGAAATCCATGTATACTCAAAACATCCAACCCCCTCTCGCTCATATGCCCTAACCGCATATGCCACAACTTGGTAGTATCATCTTCTGAAATTGAAGAACATACAGCTGCATCACCTATTACAGTAGTACCTTGCAGTGTATAAAAACCATTAACTCTTGTACTTTTAATAATTGTAAGACTTCCTCTTGAGACACGAATAACTCCACCTTCACCTTGATACTTGCAACCATTTGAATAAAGTGTACCAAAAGATATTAGATTTCTTCTCAAATATGAAACATGCCTAACCTTGGTTAAAGTCCTCACAACACCATCATGCATCTTAATTTGAATTGTACCTACACCTACCACTTTACAAGTGACATTGTTTCCCATAATAACTCTTCAACCTTCTCGAGCTTGATAACTATAAAACCATTCTCTATGAGGACACATATGAAGAATACAACCCGAATCAAGAATCCACCCATTATCCGAGATTTCGGTATAAACCGTCAGAACCGTTCCATCATCACTTTCTATTTCAACGTTTACCGCGGTGCCTTGGTTTGTATTCTTCTCAAGATTCTTCCTTTCTAGACAATCCTTCTTGAAATGCCCTACTTTATTACAATGAATGCATTTGGATTTACCCGATTCAGATTTAGACCTTGACTTTAATCTACTTCTTTCTAAACCATCCTTTTGTTTTAATCTTCCTCTTACAAACAAACCATCTCCTGAATTATCTTTACCATCAATACCGTTCTTCTTCAACTCCTTGGAGTTCAAAACCGCCTTAACGTCTTCCATGGAAATTGTAGTCTTCCCACACATTACAGTATCACCAAAATTATCGTAAAATAGTGGTAAGGAACAAAGCAAGCCTAATGCTTGGTCTTCATCTTCAATTTTGACATGAATATTTGCCAAATCCAAGAGAAGTTTATTATAGTCATCAATATGATCTATAATAGACATTCCTTCATGCATTCTAAGAGTATGTAATTTCTTCTTAAGATAAAAACGATTAGTCACAGATTTAGTCATATACCTTTTCTCCAACTTGTTCCATAGCCCGTCCGGAGTCGTTTCCGTCGCAACTTCTCTCAAGACCTCAGTTCTTAAACACAACAAAATTAATACATGTGATTTCTCCGTGAGCTCTTCCTTTTCCTCATCATTCAATGTTGTTGCTAGAGTCGTTTTCCCTTTCAAAGTTTCACCAAACCTTGTTGTACCAAAATAGCCCTCATCTTTAGCCTCCAAAGATTGAAATCATTCCTCCTATCAAACTTCTCAATCTCTTGCTTTGCCGCCATTGTAGATTGCTTCTACCCAGAGCTCTGATACCAATTTGTTATAACTAATGGCTCAAGCTAGCACGATCAATCAAGATATGAAAATGGAAATAAAAAATCAATTAATTCAAGCACACACTTTTTTGTGCTCTGAGACGATTTTTTCTCTTAATAATATATCTTCTGCGCTCTGAGACGATTTTTCAGGTGACGCTGTCTAAAGTCAAGGGTTTCAAAATTAATTCCAGTTCTTCAAATTTTGATAACCGATTTAGTGATTCTTTGTTTCAAATTAATTCTCCATGATCGGTGTTCTCTAAGAAATCTTTTAATGGAGTCAGGTTTTAATAATGGAGCTATTAATGTAGATCTGAGCTTTTTAAATGAAGATAAACAACATGAAGGTAATCCTTCATCAACATTTCCATCGATTGATATTTCAGATGTTCTTTTTGATGAGGGATTAGAGGTATGAAAATTTTCACTAATTGGAAGATTAGATTTCCAGAAAGTCAAATTCATAGATGTAATAGCTATTTGAGAAATCAATGGAAGTTAAGAGGAAGCTATCAGTTAATACCACTTGGTAAAGGTTTCTTCACTATCAAGTTGGATAATGAATTCGATAAAAGAACCATCCGAGCTGGAAGATGGGAGGTTGGGTCTCAGGTATTGAAATTGAAAAATTGGGAGGCTAATTTTCGTTCAGAGAATCAGAGAACATCAACTGCTCAAGTGTGGGTAAGATATCCTAATATTCCTCTTGAATTTTGGAAAGAGAACATATTATTTGAAATTAGTAGAAAGATTGGTACTCCAATTAAGGTAGATGATGCAACTTTAAAGTGTGAATATGGTTTTTATACTAATGTGTTGGTAGAAGTGGATTGTGCAACAATTATTCCTAGTAAAATATGGATCAAAACAAAGTCTGGATACTTTGAACAAAAAATTGTTATTCCAAAATACCCTAAATTCTGCAACCACTGCAAAATTTTAGGCCATTTGGAGACAGATTGTCATAGGAAGGTTTCTATTAATAAGGAAAAGGAAGGGAATCATCCCAATGGTAGTAACAGTCAATTTAAAGAAAAGCACAATGAAGGTAGAAGTGGCAATAATAAAGGAAAAAATAATGGGTCTAGGAAAGTTGGTTCTTCAAGTATTGGATTTGATATTTGTGAAATGCCTGAGAAACACTCAGTAGTAGATAAAATAGTTATGAATGGGACAAATTCATCTATTACTGAGGAGGAAATCGTCACACCTACAAGTAGATTTCAACTGTTAAGGCCTGAGCAAGAGGAAGGTGAAATTTCTCCAGTAATTTCAAAATCTAGTGATAATGTGGTAATGGAAGAATCTAAGCTCTTGCAACTGGAGGAGGAAAATGCTTTAACTAGAAGTGTGATAAAAGTTGTTGATGGTAATACATAGAGTGTCTCAGATGAGAAGGTTCAAATTACTTCTTGGGCTAACATTGTTGAAAAAGAAGTAGTAATTTCTTCTACTTCTAAACATGTTGCTCCAGCTGCTTCAAAATGCAATTTTAGGAAAAATCCAGGTAAAGGCTAGGAACCCCCAATTCAAACTATGAAGATTATATTTTGGAATATAAGGGGCCTCAGAAGGGTTAAGGCTCAAGAGAAGTTAAGATATTTAGTACATAATTTTGCTCCAACTCTAGTTTGGCTTGCTGAACCAAAGGTGGAGTGCAGTGTTTATTTTTGTCACAAATTGAAGTTACCTGGCATGCAGAGTATGGTGATCTATAACTCTACTTCAAGAAGTAAAGGTAATATTTGGCTATTTTGGAGTTCTTCTATTTCTGCTCCAAATGTTGTTTCTGTCACTAGTCAGATGATTACTATAGAGGTGGGAGGTTCTTTAGTTTCAGGAGTGCATGCACATGTTAATGTGGTTCAAAGAAGATTTTTGTGGTCTGAGATGGAACCTATCAGTTCACTTCAGCAGCCATGGATTATTCTTGGGGACTTTAATGCAGTTTTATCTGAGGAAGAAAAAGTTGGTGGTAGAAAACCTAATAGAAGAGCTATGTTTGTAGTTACAGGAAATCCTACACTACACCCCTCATATGATTTCATTAACATTCAGCTCATTTTAGATTAATAATCTTAATTTTATTGATGATTCTTTGAACAATCTTACAAGAAAAGATAAATAAATCAAGAATAACCACTGCTCTAGATTTTCTACCTCCTATTTACTTGCTTCTCATCCAGAAAAAGATCTCTCTCTTTCCTATACAACTGAACAACTATTTTCTAAGGAAGTACCTAGTGGATGACACCTAATCTGTCCTTTATTTTCGGATATGTCTTGTGACATTATCGCATACGTACAAATGTTATTCTCGCAAACTCTCTAATTTTCGCAGGACCATCACATTTTTCTCATGATTTTAGCTGACGTCGTTTATTATGTCATTCTGAAATTGTTCTGCGACGCTGTTGTGTTGTGTTGTTGATAATTTCGCTAAGACATTATTGCTGCGAGATTCTGATCCTACATCTTGCCTCTTCTCATATCTTCTCTGCGAAGTAGAGAATGATGTGAGAAATGCCGCAACTGTTCATCTCTTCATATTCTGCAGTTATCACACGTATCCTCTTTTCCATCTATTTTTTGACACGTCTTCTGTAACCGATGCTTTTTAACTGCTCACGTCTTTTCGTATTAATGGTGTTTATTTCTTCGAGTAGAAAATCCTATATATATTCTTCTTACTCTTCTTTCCATTTTATTTTTACTTTCTCTTCTCTTTTTATTCTCTCATCTCTGCAACTTTATTATTCTTCCGTAAATTCTGCCATTGCAACTTTTTTTCTTTCTTCTTCTTTTACTCTTTTTATTTTCATCTTCGTCTCCATACTGTTCCCTCAGAAGATCTTCACTGTTCGTAACTTTCTTAATTTTTACGAATTAATCCTCCTGCTGGTGTTTTCCATGGATTCGTCGAGGTTAGTTTTCTTTTTTCTTTCTTATAGGTTTTGCTGAAATTGATCTTGCTTACTTATTTATTTAATGATGTTGCTTGTGTGATTCCCATACTGTTGTTATTTCAGCAAAAACGCCTCCAACACCAAATTTACGGTTCAGAACCCTAATATTCCCAAATTGCAGCATAAGATTGTTGTACACAAAAGAAAGTCTGCGAATCAAAAGGTAGTAAGAAACATTATTCTTTTCTAATAACAATATTGTTGCCTCTGTTTCTTATCTGGATTGTAATTCACAGGGTGATAAGGATGTCAATAAACCTCTCAAGAAATCTCGCCACCTTAAAACCGTTGAAACCTCTGTTCCATTCCATTTACTTATCTCTTCTAAATCTCCTGCGACATCTTCACAAGTTAAACCATTATCTCCAATTCGCAAAAAGGCTGCCTCAGATTTCATTTCTTCAACTGACCTTTCAATAATTGAAACCCCCATTATTGATCCTTCTATGAATGAAACTTCTTCTCCTCCTATTGATAATGTTTCTCAACCTTCTATCATTGCCAGTTCTCTACCGGAGCCTCTTCCCTTTTCGAAAGAAACCCTGGAAAGAATAGATATTGCTTTCAAAGTTTTTTCCGAAGTCCTGGATGATGGAAAGAAGTCTCCCATTGATCCTGTCAAGTCTGGTATTTTCGAAATTCTGAGTAAGTATTTCGGTTCTGACAGAGCTGCTTCGCAAACATCTTTGGAAAAAGAGTGTAATGCTCTTCGTCTCGAAAATCAAAAGCTTCAGAATGTTTTGCTGGATCGCGACAACCTTCGCAAGAAGAATGATGAACTGAGAGGTATGATTTCCTTATCTATGTCTTCAATTTTCCTTTCTAACTATTTTATCCTTTCCATATTTAATTATCCTTGAAATCCCTCTTTCGCATGTTAAGCCTTAAACCAGAAACGAATAATGGAGAGATATCAATTTGAATCTGCTGTTGAAGAAGCCCGTGTTGATAAAGAGATTTTGATGGATCAATATAACCAATTAGATAACCTCTATTCATACTCTGTTGATCATATAAATTATCTTACCAACGGAAATACCCAATTAGTTCGGAGGCAAGAATTATTAAGTAATGAAATATCTCGCCTCTATTATTCTTTAACTAAAGCTAATCTTGGGATTGAATCTTTATCAGATGAGAATAAAACTATATCTCAAGAGAAACGAATTTTTTTAAATAAGATGGCGATATCTTCGCAACAACTAAGCATCCTTCAGAAAGTATGTGATGACCAAGAGAAAACTCTTCGCTCTTTGAGAAATGAACTTAAAGAAGTAACAGAGTCATCTATCGCTGAAAGAGATACACTCATTCAAGGTAGAATAACTTTAAGTGTAAAGGTGAATCAACTTAAAGAACAATATCCAAATTAGAAGAATCCTATTCTTCTCTTGCGAAGAAAAATGCCTTTCTTATTTCTAAAGAGAAGAATCTTCAGTCTCGACTTTTAGGTTTAGTTGGAGATAAATTTGATGACACGATGGACCATTGGGAGAATAGTTGTCTGAACTTGATTCAACATCTTATTTCGCAAAAGGAAGGTAGTCATAATAGTTTGACTACCTTAACTATATTTTCTTTGTCATATCTTTTTGAGTTATTCATCTTACTGAAATTTTGTATTCTACTTTTCGCAGAGTCTGAGAAAAACCTTCATTCCTCGATTTCTGTTTTGGAGGCTAAATATGCCAAAATTCGCAAAGAAAATGCATTACTCGTCTCTGTGCTTGCTGGTTCTCGCGACCGAGCAGAAAGAAGACTTGATTATCTTGCTTACTTTAAGGATATTCAAGATAGGAATCATCAGAGAGCACTTCTTCGTCAAGTTCATCTCCGGGATGAAGTCCTTGTAAATGATATTTTATTCTCTAAATCTATTCCTCCTACATCAATCGAACCTTTGGAAGTAGATGATGATGAAGTTCATCGTCCTGCTGACAGTGATTATGATTATGAAAGTGGTGCAAAGGATAGTATTTTGGAAGATGGAGAAGAGATTCCTTCTAAGGAAGCAATTGCTGGTGCTAATCAAGATGAAAACGAAAAAGAAATCTCTTCTAAAGAAGTAATTGTTGGCGATAATCAAGGTGCTAATCAAGGTGAAGATCAGAATCGAAATGAATGAGAGGTTGGCGATAATGAGAACATTGGCGAAGAACGTATATTATCTCCTTCTACTGGAATTAATACTGAAGCATGAGTTTCTTATCTAGTTCTATCTTCTTGAATTGTCTCATCTTTATTATTTTTTGCGAATAATATTCTTCAACCAACTTTGGAATTAATTTTCCCTTTTAGTATTTTGCTGGTGAGAAAGATAATGCCTTTTGTTTATTGATTCCCATACTTTCCTCTCATTATCTTTCTTGCGAGAAATGATCTGTTATGAATACTGATAAATATTTTGTTTTGTCGTGTGGTCTTATTTTGCCTTCCTAATTAAAGGTCTTATTATTCCACCTCTTGTCATTGCGACAAAATCGCAGGACGTTCTTGCACTTTCATGCAAGAACCCATTGATCTTGCCTTAACTTTTTCTTTTGTATTATGGACTCTTCGAAAATGTTGCGACAATATGACATGCCTAAATATTCTTGCGAAAATAAAGCCCCATGACATTGCCTTCTTGCGAAGAAATCGCAGGACGTCTTCGCACTTTCATGCGAAAACCCATTGATCTCGTCTTATCTTTTTCTTTTGTATTATTGCCTCTTCAGGATTGTTGCAAAAATATGACAAGCCTTAATACCCTTGCGAGTAAAAAGCCTCATGACATTTGCGTCTTAAGATACTTATCAGCTCTCTAATGGAGGGTGCCGCCCTTATCTCCCCCCTGGTTTCCCCTTCAGAGAGGCGTACTTCTACCATACAAGGTTAGCTCCTCCCATACATCCTTAACAACAACCAGTTGTTTTCGCAGCCTCTTATCCCTTTTACCTATAGGGCTTATGTTTACGAGACTGCACCCTAAGTGGGGCTTTCTTCGGGCCGAGTGCAGTATAAGCCAAGACTTGTCAAGAATGGCAAGGTACGCTTTAAACGCCCATGGCACTCTTGACTCAACCGTGTACCTCGGTGCCTTGATCAGATTCTGCACTCCTTGGGAGAGTCCTTATTACCTTAGTCGCCCAACCTAAATCATATGCTTAAGGTGAGAATCCAAGGTGCCTCTCCCGGATGGGCTTTATTGACCCCAGATCTCCATGACTCAGGTTCCGGTGGCGGTGTAGCCTTTCCCTGATCCATGCAACAGGTACCCCCTTATATGACGTACTTTAGGTCTTACATTTGCCTCTTGCGAAATTTTATTCGCGAACTAGGGTGCACGCCATAAAGGTTCGCCCCTTTATTTTACATCATTGTGCTATGATTATCTCTGCGAAAGTTTCGCACATGATGATCTTGTTTTGATATGAATAATCTCGCAATTATTCTCTCAGAATCCATAACTTCTCAAAGCTTCTTACGGATAATATCTTTTTAAGTACAACCTGTTCCATGGTCTGTCAAGTCTATGACCAACATCTCTACCTTCTCGATCCATTAATTTATAAGCTCCTGTTACAACTATCTCCTTAATGATGTAAGGTCCATCCCATTTTTTCTCTAATTTTCCACCATTTTCTCGCTGATATATTGGTGTCACTCGCAGAACTAAATCTCCTGGTTGGAATTCGCGTACTTTGACAAGTTTATTATATTCTCGGGCTAATCTTCGCTGATAATTCTCCATATGTTGTAAATTTCTTTCTCTTTTTTATTCTAATTCATCAAGTTTGTTTAAGATCAAACCCGCACTAAGATTTTTCTCCCAAGCTTCTCTCTTTGTTGTCGGAATAACAACTTCTGTTGGTAACACCGCTTCAACTCCGTATGTTAAACAAAAAGGTGACATTCCAGTAGCTTCTCTTCTAGTTGTATTATAAGCCTATACTGCATTATGTACTTGTTCGCACCATGCTCTATGATGTCCTTCCAATTTCTTCTTTAATATATCTGCAATTTTTTTGTTTGTCGCCTCTACCTTCCCATTAGCTTGTGGATACAAAGGAGTAGACTTTCCACATTTTATCTTAAATGCATTAAGTAACATTTCTATATTTTGTCCTTCAAATTGTTTCCCATTATCAGATACCAACTGCGCAGGAATTCCGAATCTGCAAATGATATTTTCGAATATGAATGTAAAGATATCTTTGTCGCGAATATCTTGTACTGCCTTCACTTCTGTCCATTTTGTGAAATAATCTGTTGCGACTATTAAGTATCTTCTTTGTCCAGAACCTGGTAAAAATGGTCCCACAATATCCAAGCCCCATTTTCCAAAAGGCCACACACTGGTTGAAGATGACAATGGTTCTCCAGGTGCATGTATTTTCTTTCCATGCCGCTGACAATCTTCGCAACGTCTTGATATTTGTTTTGCATCTTCGTGCATGTATGGCCAGTAATATCCTTGTATTTTTGCTCTATGTTCCAAAGATCTTCCCCCGCTATGATTGCCAGCATCCCCACTATGTAACATTTTTAGCACTTTTCTCCTTCCTCTCGTGTCAAACATCTGAGTGATGGTCCATTAAAGGATTTTTAGTATAGCAGCCCATCTCTTAATTCATAGTTCGTTGCGCGGCTTTTTAACTTGTGTGCTTCCAATCTATTTCTTGGTGTTTCTCCTTTCGCCAAATATGCATGAAGTTTTGTTCTCCAATCTGCGATATTGTTCGTTTGTTCTTCTTCTTCACCGTCTATTATCATCACGTTTACTTCTTTTTCTTCTTTATTGATTGATGGTGACAGAAGTGTTTGTATTTTTATGCATCTCGCAGTTGGATCTGTCATCATGCTTGAGATGAAAGCAAAAGCGTCTGCGAGTCTGTTATCCTTTCTTGAGATGTGCCTCCATTTTATTTTTGGGATTTTCGCTGACAATTCTTCAACGAGCTTCTTATATTTCTTCAAGGATGGTTCATTTGTAGTGTGCTCTCCCTTTATTTGGCGAATAACTAGCTGCGAATCACCATTGATCCTGGCATTTTCTAGTTTCATTTCTATTGCGAACTTTAAGGCATGTATCACAGCTTCATATTCCGTTTCGTTATTAGTAGATGCGAATTCCAATCTGAATGAAAAAACCATCTTCACTCCTTCTGGCGAAATTAAAACAATTCCAACTCCATTGCCTTCTCCATTTGATGATCCATCTACCAATATCTCCCATCTATTTGGTTCCGTTAATAAGTCTTTTGGATCTCCGTGTTCTTCTTTTATGTCCATCATTTCTTCTACCGCTTCATCTTCTTCTAAAGGAAATTCTGCCAAGAAATCTGCAACAACTTGTGATTTTGGTGAAGACAAAAGTTCATATTTAATATCAAAGTGGCCTACTTGTGCATTCTATCTCTCCACTCTTCCTAATCTTTTTGAATTCTTCATCACTGATTAAATTGGTACTTTTGTTAATACCTTTATCTTGTGCGCTTGAAAATTAATTCTTCTCCTGATTCTGCTTTTTGTAAAATAGTTTTATTCATAAGATGTTCTTTGATCCCTTGAAAAGCTTTTTCGCATTCATCAGTCCATTTGAATTTCGCACCCTTCTTGAGTATATCGAAAAAATATTTGCATTTGTCTGATAATCGTGAAATGAATCTCCCCAGCGAAGCTAAAAGTCCATTCAACTTCTGTACATCTTTTATTGTTGCTGGTGTTGGCATGTCACGAACTGCTTGCACTTTTTATGGATCAACCTGTATTTCTTCCTTTGATACAATGTAGCCTAAAAATTTTCCCGATGCAACTCCAATAGTACACTTCTCAGGATTCATCTTAATGTTATACTGCCGCATTTGTTCAAAAATCTCCCTCAGGTCCTGTACATGGTCTTTGGCTTCTTTACTCTTTACTAACATGTCGTCCACGTATACTTCTAATGTTTTGTGTATCCATTTTGCGAACACCTTCTCTACCATTCTTTGGTATGTCGCTCCCGCATTTCGCAAACCAAATGGCATTTTCGTGTAACAATATAAACCTGTAGGTGCGAAGAAAGCAGTATGCTCTTGATCTTCTTCAGCGACAGGGATCTGGTTATATCCTTTGTACCCATCTAAAGACGATACCCTATCAATTCCCTCTGCGGATTCCACCATTTGAGGAATATCTGATAACGGAAAACTATCTTTAGGGCAAGCTTTGTTTAGTCAGTGAAATCTATGCAAATCCTTATTCCTTTGTTTTTCTTTGGGACAATGACCATATTCGCTATCCACTCTGGGTATTTAGCTTCTCTTATGATTCCTGCATCAAGCATTTTCTGTAGTTCTTCTTCTATTTGGGAATGGTAGTTGTTGCGATTTTTCTTATTCTTTGTTTAAATGGTCTCACATTCTTGTTAATCTCCAACTTGTGACATGCAATTGATGTATCTATTCCCGGTATCTCATCCATGCTCTCTGCGAAAACGTCTTTATATTCTCGCAAAAGGTTAACAGTTCTTTCTTCTTCTTCTACATCCATCTTGGTTCCAATTCTCAATATTAGAGGTTCTTCTATAGTCCCAACGTTTACTTCTTTTGTTGGTTCTGCAGCAGTGTAACTGGACTTGGTTTCTCCCATTGGTGTTGGTTCTTTTATTGTTTTCACAAGTCCTTTTCCTTCTTCCGAAATTTCACTGGGCATTCCACTGCCTTCTTTTTCCCTTATCGTGTATACACTAAATTCTTCTTCTTTCTTTGCCTCCTTTGCCAAATTTCTGCGAAATTGTTTCTTTTTTGCTCGTCCTTCATAATGCTTTACTTCAATTTAATGACATAATTTCGAATTGTCAACATCTCCTCTGATTTCACCTATTCCATTTGGTGTGGGTAATTTAATACATCGATGCAACGTTGATACTACAACTTTTATTGCATGTATCCATGGTCATCCTAGCAACATATTATATGGAGATTCCATATACACCACGCATAGTCTCACGTGTGTTTCGATCTCTCCTAGTGGAATTCGTACCACTATTTCTCCTTTAGGTTTTGTTGTGGATTTTCCAAAGCCATGAACAAGATATGTTGAACTGGACATTTCTTCATCTTTAAATCCCATTCCCTTGAACGCATGATAAAATATTATATCTACTGAACTTCCTGTATCGACTAAAGTTCTGTTCAATATCCATTCTTCCGTGGATTTTGTTGTTGTCCCCTTCTCTTTTCGCGTAATAGCCACTGTAATAATCAATGGAGATGTGTGGTTCAAATTTTCTTTTGGTATTTCTGCTGCCATGAACGTGATTTTTTGCTTTTCCCAATCTTTCAAGGGTGATGTCTTTTCTACCGCCATAACCTTCCTTCCTTCAAAATTTCGTTTATGTATTCTCCCTTTGATGTTTTCCTGGAATTCATTAACCATTGTTTTTGTTATCATATTACACTCCAATCTTTTGTCATCTTCATTGACTCTAATCATTCTTCTTTTAACTGGTTCACTGTGTTGTTTAATCATTTTCTTGATTTGAATAATCTCAACAACAATCTTCAACTTTCGATCTTCATCCTCCCTGTTTCTAGCGCCATTATGAAGTTGCAGGAAATCCTACACTACACCCCTCATATGATTTCATTAACATTCAGCTCATTTTAGATTAACAATCTTAATTTTATTGATGATTCTTTGAACAATCTTACAAGAAAAGATAAAGAAATCAAGAATAACCACTGCTCTAGATTTTCTCTCTCCTATTTACTTGCTTCTCACCCAGAAAAAGATCTCTCTCTTTCCTTTACAACTGAACAACTATTTATAGGGAAGTACCTAGTGGATGAAAGCTAATCTGTCCTTTATTTTCGGATATGTCTTGCGACATTCTCGCATACTTACAAATGTTATTCTCGCAAACTCTCTAATTTTCGCAGGACCATCTCATTTTTCTCATGATTTTAGCTGACGTCGTTTATTATGTCATTTCTGAAATTGTTCTGCGACGCTGTTGTGTTGTGTTGTTGATAATTTCGCTGAGACAATGTTAGACTTTAATAATTGTTTGGATTCCTGTAATCTTCTTCAAGCTCCAAAAATTGGATTAAAGTTTTCTTGGTCCAATTGTCAACAAGGAAGACAGAGAATTCTTTGCAACTTGGATAGGGTGGTCTTTAGTTTACAATGGTTACAAAAGTATATTTACTGGGGATATAAAGTAGGATTGAGGATTGCATATGATCATGCACCTCTACTTGGTGGGTGTGTAAATATCCCAAAACCAAAGAATGCTCCTTTTAGATTTCAGAATGTATGGCTTTCTCACTCTGAATTTATGAATATTGTTCAACAATTTTGGTCTGAGTGTATTATTGGAGATCATGCTTTTGTTTGGATGCAAAAATTGAAAACACTCAAACAAGTTTTAAAGGTATGGAACTGGGAAATCTTTGGAGATGTAAATAAGAAGATTAAAGAAGCTGAAGAAAAAGTTAGAGAAAGAATGTTAATTTCTGATGTTGATCCAACAAATGAAGAAACTCTAAATAATTTGGTAGAAGCTCAAAATGAATATAATGGAAGGGAAACTCAATATAATACTATTCTTAGCCAAAAATCTTGAGTGAGATGGATAAAAGAAGGAGCAGCTAATACTAATTTTTTCCACTCAAATATGAAGATAAGGCAAGCCAGGAATCTTATATGTGAATTAGAAGATGATGAAGGAAATATCATTTCTGACCAACAGCAAATATCTGAGTTGTTAGTTAAACACTTTTGAGAAAAATTTTGAATACAAGGAAGTTAATATTGTAGAATCTTTATTAGAGGTGATTCCTGAAGTGATAACAATAGAAGACCAGACGAAGCTAAATTACTTACCTGAAGAAGAGGAAATAAAGGATGCAATTTTTGATATGGATGCTGAGAGTGCACCTAGACCTGATGGCTTCTCAGGTATGTTTGGAATATAATTAAAGACAATCTAGTGGCTGCTGTGAGGTTTTGTTGGAGGAGACGATTTATACCTAAAGGATTGAATTCTAATCTTATAGTCTTAATTCCTAAAGTACAAGGTTCTAAGAATGCAAACCAATTTAGATCCATTGGTTTGAGCAATGTTTGCTTCAAAATATTCACAAAGATTATTACTACAAGAATGAAGGAATTTATGTCAAAACTTATTTCTCCTCAACAAGTGGGTTTTATCAAAGATATATGTATTCGTGAGCAAGTCTTATTAGCATCTAAATTGGTAAATGAAATGAGAGTGAAAAGAAGAGGTTGAAATTTTGGATTGAAGCTTGACATCTCCCAAGCCTATGATTCTGTCAGTTGGGAATTCTTGTTCAAGATACTACAGAAATATGAGTGCTCTGCTAGTTGGTGTGACTGCTTGAGATTCCTCTTTGAATATGCTAAAGTATCAGTGATGATAAATGGAGGGCCTTGTGGATTTTTCTCAATGGGAAGGGGATTAAAACAGGGAGACCCACATTCCCCCATACTATTTGTGCTCATGGAAGAAGCTTTGAGTAGAGGATTAACTCAAATGGTGGAGAAGGGTAAAAATAGCACCAATGGTGGTTAGAAAAGGAGTTTACCCTACTCATTTACTTTTTGCTGATGATGTCTTCATTTTTTTGCAATAGAGCCAAAAGGAGATTGGAGAATCTACTTCAATTACTGGGAGATTACCAACAAATCTCAGGACAATGCATAAATATATCAAAAAGTAAGTGTTTTGTTGATGGAACTTCTACCTCCATAAAGAATCAGATTGCAAGTATTGTACAAATGGATATTACTGAATTTTCTGACAAGTACCTGGGAGTGGTCTTAATGCCTGGGAGAGTTAAAAAAGCAAGTGTTTGGTCCATAGTTACCATGTTTCAGAAAAATTTAGCTGCTTGGATGGGGAAGTTGATGTCTTTTCAAGATAGGTTAGTATTGATAAAAACTGTCTTAAGTAGCTATCCAATATATAATATGTCTGTGTATAAACGACCTTGCACTGTAATTAAAGAATGTGAAAGAATAATGAGAAAATTCCTATGGTTTGGGGATGGAGAAGTGAGAAAAAGCACCACATTATCTTGGAAAAAAGTATGTACTTCTTTTCAAGAAGGAGGATTGGGAATAAGAATATTATGTGTTATCAACAACGCATTACTTATGAAGATGATGTGGAAAATATTGCATTCAAAAGAAGATTGGGCAGCTTTCTTTGCAGCCAAGTACAAAAATGGGCAATGGATAGATAAGTGGAAATTTTCTTCTGTGTGTCCAGGTTTAAGATCGGCATGGAAATCATTGAAAGAAGATATAATATGGTGTATCGGGAATGGCTCTGAAATCTCAGTTTGTTTTGATTGTTGGGTTGGAGAAGTTCCATTAATTAAAATCTTTGGATTAACTGATTTTATAAAATCACACATTAAGATGAAGGTTCAAGATTTAATTCATCATGGAGATTGGAAACTTCCAGTTGGAGTTTTACCTTATTTGGGAAATAGAAGTATGCCTGTAATTGGTGGAGGGAAAGATCAGCTGATCTGGAGTGGAGATTTGAAAGCCAAGTTTATTACTTCTGCTGTTGTGGAGAAAATTAGAGTTAAGGAACCTAAATTACATTGGCCCAAATATATATGGACAGCTTTCTTACATCTCAGCATCTCAAGCAACATATGGAAAATTCTACAAGGAGTATATGTTGATGATACTAAAATGGTGCAGAATAGTTATGACATGGTGTCAAAATGTTGTGTCTGTGGGATGGCACAAGATTCAATGTCACATCTTCTTTGGCAATGTAACTTCAGTGATCAAATTTGGTCCTGGCTTGGTGCAGTTTTTGAATCCAATAATCCTCAGAGCTTTGAAGATATTTGGAAATTTGCAAGACAGAAGAGTCCCATAATAAAAGAGATATGGATCAAAGCTGCTTGTGCAACAATAAGAGAACTTTGGTTCCAGAAAAATAAATGCTTCTTTGAAAATAAAATCCCTTATTTAAACAGAGTGAAAACCAGAGTTTGGCAAATGGTTAATGAAGGTGGACTGAGGATGAAGGGAACCAGATTGTATCAAAGGTATGATCTACAAATTTTAAATTTTTTCAAGCTAGGAATGAAACATATTAAGTTTATAGATATTAAAAGCTGTTATTGGAAAGCTCCTAGAAATGGATATGTCTTATTTTGTTGTGATGGAGCCTAAATGGGGAATCCTGGAAATGCTGGATTTGGTATCATTGCAAGAAACCATTACTTCCAAGTTGTAAGAATAATATCTGGAGGCATAGGTGTTGCTACAAATTATATTGCAGAAGTATTAGCAGTGGTGGGAGCAGCTGAGTGGGCAGTCTTATTGAAATGCAAATACATAATCATCAGATCAGACTCTGCAGCTGTGATTGGAGATTTTAAAAAAGGTGATATTCCTTGGTTTGTAAGAGTAAGATGGTTGAAGGCCTGTTCTTCTCTAATAGATGTGCATTATGAACACTGCTACAGAGAACTGAATTTCTTAGCAGATAATCTGGCAAAAGAAGGCGCAAAATTGAGAGCAGGGGATCAAATTCATCAAAGTGGAAGACCTTCTTTCTTAATTAGAATTGAAATGCATGATGTAGAATATTATATGTTCTGCAGTTAAGCTGTTTCAAAAAATGTAGTCATTTTCTTTGGTTTCTTGGTTTGTTTTTTTTATTTGATATTTTAGTTTTAGCCTAACCTGTGGGCTTTAACTTAATTGTATCCTTCCTTTGCTTTTTCTAATAAAATCATGTGATTAAGCAAAAAAAAAAAAACTTCAAGCACACACACAACACAAGGATTTATAGTGGTTCGATCAAGATGATCTACATCCACTTGCGAAGACGACGAAATGATTCAATTATGATGATCAAACAAATTTACAAGGTTTCTTCCAAATCCCCTCTCAAGAACTCTAGCCTCCTTTGTGCCTCACACTATTAAGGTTCGAAACTAAAAGTGGTTGAAGAATATATGCACACGAATATAAATAAGAAAACACCAAGAAAATAATAAACTGTTTTTAGGTTTCTGAATGTTTACAGAGCTTGAGTATTTATAACCCACGTAACTTCTTAAACAAACTACCTAGTAACTAAATAAAGAAACTAGATATTAAATAGGGTAAGCCATAATAAGGGAAATAAGGTTGGTGTCCTAACATCCCACCGCGCCAGAAAAATGGCTTGTCCTCAAGCCTCAGAGTCTGGAAATCTAGTAAGAATACCGTCACCATCCTGACATCAGCTGCTAACCAAAATGACTTCCATAATCTTGACAATCTTGACCAAATATCACGTTCTGCAATGAAGAACCAAGGCCGCTTCCATAATTTTGATAAGCTTGACATGCGCAAAGAATTCAATTCCCAGTATAAATACTTCCAATTAAGTGAGTGCCAAGGTGGCTTCCACGGCTGGTCAGCAAACATCTTGCCGCGATCAAATAATAAACGAGCATAGTTGAGATGAAGATAAAAACACAACTTATGTGGCATCTTTTGGTTGTCAACGGTTGATGCCATGTTATTGAATGTCTCTTGAAATACTTTAACTTCGGTGGTTTTGTAGATCTCTTGCAAAAGAATTGGGTTGTCCCATCTCAGAAGAAGATAAACAAATCGCTTCACGAATTCATCACAATGGACCTTTGTAGCATTAATTAAATCAATTTAAAACTGTAAGAGAATATCATCTTCACCACTATTCAAACTGTGTACTCGCAAACGTTCGAAATTCTTCGAATAGCTCTTATCAGTTGTAGATTTATGCATCTTGTTCGTATTCCATACTTTCTTTCGAGCAAAACTTTCGATACGGAAACATGAAGGTATCAATATCGTAGCCCAGATTGGGTTATCAATATATGCTGGAACGATATACATACTTGATACTGGATATGGTGATAACGTCCCAATCCAAATGGCTTGAGTGTCGGCAGTTTTGTTCGACGCAGGAAGCATTATTACTTTGGTAGCTGCAACATTAGGTGGGGAATATAAAACCTTCGCCATTTGTATTTCCTCTCATTTCATACCATACAGTTTTGCATCTTTTAGTAAGTGTAAGTGATATGATTGTCGTTTGCTTCTGAGCCCACACCAATCATCGTACATTGCAAAGTTCAGCTCAACTTTTACACCGGAAACTCCGAATTCACCAACATTGTATCTATTCACTTGATAACATTCATCCCTGAACTGTTCATTCTCGGCATGTGCATCACTAATTGGAGACAGACGACTCAAACGTCCAAAGTTCCTCCCACGATCAAATAAGAGCCGAGAATAATCATAAAGAAGATGAAAACAATCATTACCACTAAACTTGTAGCAGAGTGAAACCTTGCAGTTAGCTAGTTGTTCGTAACCCATATCAGCAATTTTGGGTGGACGAATTTTGTTCAAGTTGTTTGTATTTGCCTCCTCAATAGTTGTTTCGGTAACCCTAGCTGCTTCTTGACTTGAGCAGTTGTTGATACTGTGTACGCTGAAATATTGATCAGTTTGAATGATTCATCCTTCAGGATCAACTCCATCAAAAGTTGGAAACTTCATGATATAGAAAAAAAATTATGCCGAATTTGAGAATAACCGAACCTGCTCTGATGACAGATATTAAGGTTCGAAACCAAAAGTGGTTGAAGAATATATGCACACGATTATAAACAAAAAAATACTAAGAAAGTAATAAACTGTTTTTAGGTTTCTGATTAATGTCTGAATGATTACAGAGCTTGAGTATTTATAACCCACGTGACTTCTTAAACAAACTACCTAGTAACTAGATAAAGAAACTAGATATTAAACAGGGTAAGCCATAATAAGGGAAATAAGGTTGGTTTCCTAACACACACACTTTCAAGAATAACATAAATCTCTCTCTATTATCAACCCTAGCCCTCTTTTATATTTGACCTAAGTTACAAAAGGTGAAAACTACTACTAGACCCATTTTTCAATTTTTTTCCACTGAGAAACCCACCGTCACAAAAGTACATGCGCACACCCATATTTTGGGAAAAAATATCTCACACACCCATATATTTTAAAATTATGATTTTGCTTTCGCATTTCATTTTTGTTTGTAGGTTTACTTCGATTTCAACTTGATTCCGATCATCCGTCTCTACTAACGATTCCCAACCCAAAATCCAAACACGATCCTGAGAACTGTTCCTTCCGTCGTTTCCCGTCTTCACCAAAACTTGCTCTAGAGTCTCAATGGGGTATACTGAAGAACAGAAATTTTCAAGGAGTTGTGGTGGGGAAGATACCAGAAATCTAATCAATGGGGCATACTGAGGACCAGCTACTACAGGTTCTCTTATTCTTCTCCTTCTAGTTCTTAAATTGGAATTGCTTCATAATGACTCTTTTTTTATTTGCATTATATGAACCCTGATTTGTTTGCAGGAGCTTCAAATTAATTTTATTTACACATACACTGGTGGAGATTACCGAAACAAAAGAATGAGCCACACTATGTTTTTCCTCTCAGTGTTTTACTTTAAGGGCATGGCCTTCATGTTCTTTGTTTTCTACATACATCGCACTTGTAGTCTGTTGTTTGTTTACATATTTGATTTTTTTTTTCCTTTTTTGTTAGTGATGCATTTTGATTGTTACTTGAGCTCGGTTGTGATGAATTTTACGGATTCCCGTCGAGTCATTAATGGCAACTGCAAGATGAAACTTATCTTATATAAAGACAACTCTCTTTATTGATGTTTAGAAAATCTCTCAAAACTAAACACAAGCTCTAATCTTGCTCATATGATCAAACCACAACTTTGGTGATCATATATATATAGAACTATGAATTCCTTTTCCTAGTCCTATTACCTTATTACATGTCTTACCTTTTCTTAGAACTAGATGACTTCTAATTCCCTTAGGATTACATCAATTTCCTAATCTTGTCCTAACCATCTTGTTAGTGACTTCTATGTTGAAGTTAATCCAACATTCTCCACGTTAAGCTTCAACCTTACCCGTGACATATCTTGTACTCGAATCAGTTGTCTAATTTCTTCAAACTTGATCCGAGCTAATGCCTTTGTCAATATATCTGCTTTCTGCTCAGTTCCAGGTATGTGTTCTACGTTAATGACCTCCTTCTCGATGCATTCTCGTATGAAATGATACCTTTTGTGAATGTGTTTCGTCTTCCCAAGAAACACTGGATCTTTAGTGAGTGCAATTGCAGACTAATTATCAATCTTGATGAGAACTTTTCCAGGTTCTCTTCCTTTGATTTCACCCAACAGTTCTTGAAGCCATATTGATTGTTTAGCTGCTTCTGTTGCAGCCATAAACTCAGCTTCACAGGATGAGAGGGCTACAATGTCTTGCTTCTGAAAACACCATGTAATAGGTGCTTCTCCTAGATTAAATATATGACCAGTTGTACTTTTTCCATCATCTTGGTCAATATTATGACTGCTGTCACTATACCCAACAATTCCTTTTGATCCTCCTCGACCAAACTTCAATCTGCAGCTGATTGTTCCTCTTAGATATCTGAATATCTGCTTTATTACATCACCATGAGACTTGCGTGGACTCTACATATAATGGCTTGCTACTCCCACAGAGAAAGCCAAATCTGGTCTTGTGTGTAATAAGTATCTTAGGCATCCAACATTTCTTCTATAACTCGTTGAATCAATCTATGCTTCTTCTTGTGCCTTTGAAACTTTAAGTCCAAACTCCATTGGTATCTTAGTTGGATTATAAGTTTCAAGTCATGCTTCTTTCAGAATTCTCCTTGCATAAGCTTCTTGTTTAATCTGAATTCCATCAACTCCTTGATGGACTTCTATACCAAGGTAATAAGTGAGTTTTCCGAGGTCTAACATCTCAAACTTTGATGAAATTTCTCTCTTGAACTCATTGATCACCTTAAGGGAGTTGCCAGTCAAAAATACTGCAATCACAAGAAGCGTTCCCTTTTCTTCTCTTCTGTATACTGATATTTCTTTAGAGCACTTAACAAATCTGATTTCTCTTAAGCTTTGATCTAACTTTGTATTCCAGGATCGAGGAGCTTCTCTTAGACCATATAGAGATTTTGATAACTTATAAACCTTATGCTCTTGTCCTTTTACTTCAAAACCTTATGGTTGTTCAATATACACATCTTATCGCAATTCACCATGTAAGAATGCTGTCTTAACGTCTAAGTGGTGAATTTCCCATGAGTTTGATGCTGCCTCTGCAATTAATAAGCGTATTGTTTCAATTCTAGCAACTGGTGCAAAAACTTCATCAAAATCTATGCCTGATTCTTGTACATATCCTTTAGCTACAAGCCTTGCTTTGTATTTATTGACAGTACCATCAGCATTCCGTTTTATTTTGAAGATCCACTTAAGACCAATCACTTTTACCCCACCTGGCTTATCAACTAGAAACCAAGTCTTGTTTCTGTTGATTGAAATAATAATTTCTACATGCTTGTGTCCATTTAGTCGAGACCTTTGCTTCCTGAAAATTCCTTGGTTCATCATTAACAGAAAGTAGCATAATGTCACATTCTTCTGCAGCTTGAAGAACATAATCCTCCAAATACTGTGGCTTTTGTATCTGTCTTGTTGATTTTCGCAGTGGAATGGGTTGAGTTATTTCATCGATCTCTTCTTCTTTTTCTTATTCTTCTTCTACTTCTTCGTTATTCTCAGTGTTTTCATTATTCTCTTGTTCTTCTTGATTAACATCATTGTTTCCATTGGTATTGATGATTATGGGTCCTACGCCTTCATCAATTACTTGACCCCATCTCATGTGAAACATTCCTGGATCCCTACTTGGTCCATCATTAGTTTCTTTCCAGTTCCAGTTTGCTTTTTCATCGAATACCACATCTCGACTCACTATCACTCTTTTCGTTGTTGGATTGAATAATCTGTAAGCTTTGGATCCAGGCTCAATTCCTAGATTCACAAGAGTCTGAGATCGATCATCCAGTTTCTTAAGAGTTGCAGAATCAACTTTTGCGTATGCTTTGCAACCAAACACTCTTAAATGATCTATGTTTGGTTTTCTCTTTCGCAAACTTTCATATGGAGTCATGTCTTTCAGAGCTTTCGTAGGTATCCTGTTTATAAGGTATGTGGAGTGTCGTACAGCTTCTCCCCATAGATAATTAGGTATCTGCATAGCCTTTAAAGAACTTCTTGTCATCTCCATTAGAGTCATGTTTCTCCTCTCCACCACTCCGTTTTGTTGTGGTGTATATGGTGTATTAGGACCACATAAATCAGCATGAAGAAGCTCTAATGGCTTTGAGGCTCTGAATGTTGTTGCTTTTGGAAAACCTTGACGCGTTTGTTTCCCAACTAAACATGATTCACAGATCCTTGATTCATCGTTTATCTGTGGTAGCCCTTGAACCATCTTGTTCTGAGACATAGTTTTTAAGGTTCTGAAACTTATGTGTCCTAACCTTGCGTGCCAGTTCCATGTCTGATCTTCCAGTCTCATATTCAGAAACAATGGCCTTCCAATCATGAGACTTATCTTGTAGAGTCTATTCTGTGAGCATGAGACTCTAACTAAAAGTCTTCCACTTGGGTCATGAACTGTTAGATAATCTTGTCGCATTCTAACATCACATCCAACTTCTGTAGCTTGTCCTAAACTTAGAATGTTGCTTTGTAAGTTTGGGATGAAGTAGATGTTTGTGACAAGCTTCTATTCTCCGGTCTTGATTTGAAATAGAATTGATCCTTTCCCTTCAATTTCTACAGAAGATCCATCCACAAACTTCACTTGTCCTTTGATTTTCTCATTGAGTTTAGAAAAGTAGTGTCTCTTACCAGTCATGTGATTGCTGGCTCCATTATCTAAATACCAGATTCCTTCTTCTCCATCCTTTGATTCGTAGTTCTTTGGTATTAGTTTCCCTTCGTTTAAGAATACAACTTCGTGCATGAAAAGAGTTGTATCTGCTTCCCTTGTTTCATTCTTGTTTGCTTCTTCCATCTTTTGTATTCTTTCAGGGCATACAGAGGAGAAGTGTCCTGGTTTATCACATCTGTAACAAATAATGTTTGATCTATCCTGCTTTTCTTTTCCTTGGTTTTGATCATTCTGACTTGTTGTTCTATCTTGTGAGTTAAACCTTCCTCCTCTTCCTCGGCCTCTGTTTACTTTACCACCTCTTCCACGACCTCTTCCTCTTGTCGCAGATTTTTGTTGGTAAGAGTTTGTGTACAAGAGTTTTCCTTGAGTTTCTCCATTATTTTCTTCATCAAGGATTCTCTCTTCATATGCTTTCAATCTTCCAATTATATCTTCATAGCTAGTCTTCTTTAAATCTAAGACTTGTTCGAGATAGGCTATGATATGAATATACTTGGATCTTGGTAAACTATTGAGAAACTTCTTTACCAGTTTATCTTCATCAATGGATTGTCCAAGTGACGCAGCTTTTGAGGATATCTCTGATAGCTTTCCTTCAAAGCTATCAATAGTATCAGTGTCTTTCATCTTCACTCTTTCAAATTCAGACATTAAGGTTTGCATACGGGCTTCTTTAACTCGATCAGCTCCGAGATTACGTGCCTTTATTGCATCCCAAATTTTCTTTGAAGTTTCCTGTTCACCAACTTGTAGAACAAGACATTCTGGTATTGCTTGAAAGAGTAATCCAATGGCAACATTATTTTTGTCTGGGTCCAATGTACCAGGATCAATTGTTTCCCAAACTTTGTAGATTTTCATCAGTACCTTCATTCTCATGGCCCATACTGTGTAGTTTGTGGCATTGAGGATTAGAACTTGTATTGATGGTGGCGTGAACTATTTTGCACCCACAATGGTGGTTTCGTTTTCCATGGCTCAGAAACAAGCTCTGATACCAATTAATGGAAACTGCAAGATGAAACTTAGCTTATATAAAGACAACTCTCTTTATTGATGTTTAGAAAATCTCTCAATACTAAACACAAGCTCTAATCTTGCTCATATGATCAAACCACAACTTTGGTGATCATATATATATAGAACTATGAATTCCTTTTCCTAGTCCTATTACCTTATTACATGTCTTACCTTTTCTTAGAACTAAATGACTTCTAATTCCCTTAGGATTACATCAATTTCCTAATCTTGTCCTAACCAGCTTGTTAGTGACTTCTATGTTGAAGTTAATCCAACAGTCATACGCTAAAATTACTTGGACAAAAGATGGGTAGAAATGCTTAAATAGATCTACTACTAATGGAGCTTCAAACTGATTTTGTTCGGTATGATCATCCTGTTCTACCGACTGTTGAAGAACAAGCGAAGTACGTTGGAAATCTAGAACGTTTTTGTTTGCAAAGGTATGAAATTCACTTGAGCGTGCGTCATTGCCAAATGGGCCAATTCATTTAGTTGGGGATAATGTTGGAGGATGCTAGATATATATAACTTCTTATTTGACAAGCAGTACTAGGGATTACAAAATCGGGGAAGCTAGCTAAGTGACTAAGAGATACAGGAGCTTCCCAATTTGCTGCTACAGCTCCAAACAGGTATACCACGCATGAAACTCCAATGCATACGTACTTTAGAACCCTCCACGTGATTTTTCTTGAGCTTTGCCTAGGAATGGTAAATACAATTTTCGTTTCATAAGTAGATGCTGCCAGGTAAGCTTATAGTGGTATCCACGTTTTATCTTCCCTTTTGAATTCTAGAAGGTGATGTAAATTGACACTTTGACTGGTATGTATTTCAGTATCTCGTTACCGTTGACAACAACAAAAGCATCAATTGTAGATAGTGTTGATGCTAAAAGCTCAACGCCCATTCGAATGCCACAAATGAGTGCGGCGCTATGTCAAGTTTCCTTTGACTTTCATTTTTCATTTGATTCTTTTTTGATCTTTGCCTAGGAATGGCAAATACAATTTTCATTTCGTGTATATATGTATTATTTTTTTATTTTGCAGTGGCTGCATAACTTGTGGTGACATGCATTTAAAAAAAAATGGACATGTGAATAATGATGCAAAAAGGTTTTGCGTCTACAAAATTTGTTGCATAACTTGTTATGCATTCTCGAAATTGGTTGCATAATACGTTCTGCAGTTTTTTTTTGTGTGTATAACTTGTTATGCAGTCCGGAAAACGGTTGTATTACACGTTATGCAACTACTTTTTTCTTAGTATTGAAACCAACAAAAAATAAGGTTGCATAACTTGTCATGCACCTACAATAATATCTAGATAACATGTTATGCAGTCGCGAAAGTATGACTGCATAATGCATTATGCATCGAGAAAATTGTTGCAAAATCTTTTATGCATCGAGAAAATAGATGCATAACCTGATATGCATCCGTAAATATGGATGCATACTGCATTATGCATCAAATTTTTATGTACGCACCAAAATAAACCAAAGCAATGGTAACATAACTTGTCATAGATGCATAACTTTGTTATCCAAATGCGTAATTTATTATGCAGTGGAGAAAATGGTTGCATAATTCGTTATGCGTCTGCAGAATGTGTTATGCATCTTTTTTGGTGGCTGCATAATGGTTATTTATCAAGTTTTCGAAAAAATTTCCTAAAATGATGATCACCTCCGATTTTTTCGTGAAAAACAAAATTTTGATATTCTTTTTTGTACTCGTTGCGCAGCTCTCTTAAAAAGATTTCCAACGATATAAAATTTGTAAAATTCCAAGGCGCGAATTTTTAGATATGTTATATTCAAGTTGTGTTGCCAATTATACCCCTGATGCATAACCCGTCATGCGAATGCATATCCCGTCATACAGACACTTTTAATAATTTCATATAATTATGGGTATCACAGAAATAATTATGGGTGTCACGATACCTAAAAGAGAGTAAATGGACTATTGGGCTAAGAAAAAGAGAACAGGCCCAAACAAATTTGTTAAGCCTGTATTCAAAGCATACATAACAAACACATGCAGATGTACCAACTACCAACTACCATTACTACACGCTTTTAACCACCAAACCCATCAAATCGATCACTGTTACAACAAGGCCTATAAAATGTTTAGTCTGGAGTACCGAGTATGGGCTGGTAGGTTAGGTGAAGATGATAATGGTCAATTCAAACTAGAATTTTACTCAATGATGAAGGGATACGCTTTACTGAAGCTTCGGCTAACTGCAGCCTTGATCAGGCATTCCCTTTAATAAAAACTTAACATTGTTGTTAACATGGCATTGCCTCACAACTCAGATAATACGTGCCTTGTAGTTGTCATGTTCTATTATTTAAATCTACATTAATAACACGCGCCTAATAGTTTATCAATTGTCAACAGGAACATGGGAAGCTCGTATGCCAATGCTTGATAAGTGCTGACAATGCATCCAATGAATGTCAACTGCAATATGTTATATTTTCCAATCCAATGATGTTATGTTGGTGTTGTTTTTGCTACCTTTTGTTTACCGGTACGTCAATATTACCGGTTAATCGTGGTATCCACGTTTTATCTTCCCTTTTGAATTCTAGAAGGTGATGTAAATTGACACTTTGACTGGTATGTATTTCAGTATCTCGTTACCGTTGACAACAACAAAAGCATCAATTGTAGATAGCGTTGATCCTAGTTAGCAATTCGGGATTCGGCAAACGTACGGAACGACAAACGTACGAGTATTATACGGTTTTGTAAAATCCAGATTCGGTCCAAAATTCGGTCAACGGGACGTGATTCGTCATTAATTCGGAACGGCATACGTACGTGTATAATTCGATTTATAAATGTGAGTTCGGCTCTGAAAATTCGGTATCTATATATAACAAATAATTTGTATTTATAAGGTCATAGACCAATTTTTATGCATATGTGTGAGTTATTTAAGGAAAAAATAAACTCAATATGATGATATTAATAATATAAACAACATTAGTTATCCAAGAGGACGTCGTATGGTGGTTTAGATGCTTGGTTAGTGAGTTTGAGATCTCTCTCACCTTCACCTTCAAATCTCTTCAGTCGTTTTTGTTTCATAAAAATTACAACACGTCTAATATTCGGTCGTGTATGTTCGGGAGGCAGTAAAGCCCAAAAAGTGGTGTCTTTAAAAGTAAAAGCTAAAGAATTTATGGCGAATTAAGCGGACGTATCATTCGGGATACGTAAAATTCGTGAACGATTCGTGAATAATCTGGGAATGCCACATAATACGCGACTTGAGTTCGGAGTTGCAAACGTACACAAATAAGACGGTAAAATTCGTGATACGGAAAAATTCGCGAATCATTCGCGAATCATTCGCGAACTTACTAACTAGGGTGTTGATGCTAAAAGATCGACGCCCAGTCGAATGCCACAAATGAGTGCGGCGCTATGTCAAGTTTCCTTTGACTTTCATTTTTCATTTGATTCTTTTTTGAGCTTTGCCTAGGAATGGCAAATACAATTTTCATTTCGTGTATATATGTATTATTTTTTTATTTTGCAGTGGCTGCATAACTTGTGTGTTTGACATGCATTTTAAAAAAAATGGAGGTGTGAATAATGATGCATAACAGGTTTTGCGTCTACAAAATTTGTTGCATAACTTGTTATGCATTCTCGAAATTGGTTGCATAACATGTTCTGTAGTTGTTTTTTTGTGCATAACTTGTTATGCAGTTCGGAAAACGGTTGTATTACACGTTATGCAACTACTTTTTTCTTAGTATTGAAACCAACAAAAAATAAGGTTGCATAACTTGTCATGCACCTACAATAATATCTAGATAACATGTTATGCAGTCGCGAAAGTATGACTGCATAATGCATTATGCATCGAGAAAATTGTTGCACAATCTTTTATGCATCGAGAAAATAGATGCATAACCTGATATGCATCCGTAAATATGGATGCATACTGCATTATGCATCAAATTTTTATGTACGCACTGAAATAAACCAAAGCAATGGTTACATAACTTGTCATAGATGCATAACTTTGTTATCCAAACGCGTAATTTATTATGTAGTGGAGAAAATGGTTGCATAATTCGTTATGCGTCTGCAAAATGTGTTATGCATCTTTTTTGGTGGCTGCATAATGGTTATTTATCAAGTTTTCGAAAATTTTGCCTAAAATGATGATCACCTCCGATTTTTTCGTGAAAAACAAAAATTTGATATTCTTTTTTGTACTCGTTGCGCAGCTCTCTTAAAAAGATTTCCAACAATACAAAATTTGTAAAATTCCAAGGCGCGAATTTTTAGATATGTTATATTCAAGTTGCGTTGCCAATTATACCCCTGATACATAACCCGTCATGCGGATGCATACCCCGTCATGCAGACATTTTTAATAATTTCATATAATTATGGGTGTCACGGAAATAATTATGGGTGTCACGGTATCTAAAAGAGAGTAAATGGACTATTGGGCTAAGAACAGGCCCAAACAAATTTGTTAAGCCTGTATTCAAAGCATACATAACAAACACATGCAGATGTACCAACTACCATTACTACACGCTTTTAACCACCAAACCCATCAAATCGATCACTGTTACAACAAGGCCTATAAAATGTTTAGTCTGGAGTACCGAGTATGGGCTGGTAGGTTAGGTGAAGATGATAATGGTCAATTCAAACTAGAATTTTACTCAATGATGAAGGGATACGCTTTACTGAAGCTTCGGCTAACTGCAGCCTTGATCAGGCATTCCCTTTAATAAAAACTTAACATTGTTGTTAACATGGCATTGCCTCACAACTCAGATAATACGTGCCTTGTAGTTGTCATGTTCTATTATTTAAATCTACATTAATAACACGCGCCTAATAGTTTATCAATTGTCAACAGGAACATGGGAAGCTCGTATACCAATGCTTGATAAGTGGTGACAATGCATCCAATGAATGTCAACTGCAATATGTTATATTTTCCAATCCAATGATGTTAGTTGGTGTTGTTTTTGCTACCTTTTGTTTACCGGTACGTCAATATTACCGGTTAATCGTCAGTTTCATACATTATGTTCCAGATTTGTGCCCGTGCTATGCACCGGGCATTTATTTTTCTTTTAATATGGATACGCGGGGCTTCGCCCCGTCCGTTGGAGATGCATTTTTGATTTGGTATGTGCGGGGCTTCACCGTGCCCCGTGGAGATGCATTTTTGATTTGGTGTGCACGAGATTTCCCCCCGTAGCGATGTATTTTTGATTTGATGTGGCGGGGCAAATACATTAAAATAAATTGAGAATATTTGCATATTTTATTTATTTATTTATTTATTTTATTTTCGTAGAAATATGTGTGAAATAAGTGGATTTTTCCCTTTTTTATATTAATTTGGATAAAGGAGTTCTAATAAGATAGGTACTTGATTTCCAAATTGAATTTGGACTTTCATAAAATTCCAAACACGGTAAGTTAGGTATTTTTTTTTTGAGTTTTTAATTTTTAAACCAATCATACATTGCCAAGTGCCTCACCTAAATATTGTCACGACATGATTACCAAATTGAATTTGGTTTCCTTTTGTTATATTTTTTTATTCTTTTAAAACCAATCATACGTTGTCAAGTGTTCTCACCCAAACGATCGTTTCACAAAACTCAAAAAAGACCTATTTCGGCCAATAGGAAGCGATAGTTTCCTCACCGTGAGAGCTTTATTTGTCTAGGCCTTTAAGTCTTTAGATAGATGTGTAGCCTCCCATTTGCACCTTCCTTATATAAATACGTTTAGTTATAGCAGAACCTTTGCAAAAAGAAAAATTAGCAACTCTTTCCTTTTTTGAATCTAATCAAAGACTGAAATTGTTTTAATGGATACAGAGGGGGGCCTATCGTCACCGTTGCAGGCACAGACTTCACCGTTGAAGTATGTCCAAGAACTAGCAATCAGTGGAGAAGAACCACCACAGAAATTTATCCATAAAGATGTTAATGTTAAGGGTCAGCAGGTAAGTACAGATGATTCTCTATCAGTTCCCATAATTGACGTTAGTCGTTTAACGACTACTGCATCCATCGAAGAGAAAGAAGAAGAGATGGAGAAGCTAAAATCTGCTTTGAATTCATGGGGCATGTTTCTGGTATGGTTTTTTGTGCTATGTCCTACTGCTATAACTCACTAAATTTGTTGGATATTTTTAATGTGTTAAAGTCTTCTTTGGGTAATGGATTTTCAGGCAATAGGGCATGGTGTTCCGCAAAATTTACTGGATGGTATGTATAATGTTTCCAAGCAGTTCTTTGATCTTCCGGTAGAGGAGAAGCAAAGGTACGCGTCTTCTAAAGGCGATGAGGTATTCGACTTGGAGGGATTTGATAGTGAATCCATGAAAGCAAATGTTGATGAACAGCAGGTTCTCGATTGGTGTGACAATCTAAACCTCATAATCGAACCAGTAGAAGAGCGAAAGCTCCGGTACTGGCCTGGTGATGATTCTCCATTGCATTTCAGGTACTAACAACCAACAAAATGAAATATAAGTTTTGTGGTTTCCAACTGTAATCATTAGTGATTGCGTGTGCTGATATGCAGGAGTACATTGGATGAATATAGCGTTAAGGCGAGATCAGTATCGAAGATCATTTTAAAGGCAATGGCCAAATCACTAGGATTAGAAGAAAATGACTTCGTCAACCAGCTGGGTGATCGGCAATTCGTGTATACATCGTTTAATTTTTATCCTCCTTGTTCTAGACCAGATCTTGTTTACGGCTTAAAACCTCATACAGATGGAGGAGCAATAACTGTTCTTCTGCAAGACCCTCAAGTAGAAGGTCTTCAAGTTCATAAAAATGATCAATGGGTTAGTGTTCCATGCATGCCTGGAGCTCTGGTTGTTAATATTGGGGATCAGTTGCATATAATGAGTAATGGAATATTCAAGAGCCCACTACACAGGGCAGTAACAAATACAGAACGGAGGAGAATTTCTTTGGGTATGTTTTTCTTTCCACACGTCGATCAAGAAATCGAACCTGTCGCTGCGTTGATCGACGAGATTAATCCTAGAAAGTATAGGAAGGTGAAGGTGAAAGATTTTGTTGAAGCTTTCCACCAAAAATATTTGCTAGGAGAACGAGTGTACGACTGGGCCAGCGTCTAATTCGATCTTCTACCACTTCTTATTCCATGAGGATGGTATTAAAGTTCCTGTTTTGGAACGTTGACTCTGAACTTCTTTTTATTTCCGATTGTGTTTGTCTGTTTGTTTGTTTTTCCGATTGTGTTTTTTTTTTTTTTATAACATTTCCATTCTATGTATTTTATCATCCGTAAATAATTGTGCGTTTTACTGTTTGTTATAGCTGATTTTAAATATGCAACTGATTTTATGAAATGACAAAAGCCATAAGTGAAAACTAAAATCACAATTACATAACAAAAGCTTGTGGTTCTCGAAATCCCTCGCAGTTCAAGGTTTAACATGCGACACGTCACCTTGATTTAAGGTTCAACCTCTATCATGATTCAAGGTTAATTAAGGAACCGCCAAATGGTTTCGCGCACAAAATTGTAGAACCATTAAGTTTTAAAAAAATAATCTGATGGTTAGAATCACTCATTGGTTGGGTGCAAATAGTATAACCATTAAATTTGGACTTCTGAAATAAAATCTAACGACTTAGATTTTTTGTGCCAAAACTAATGTCTGGAAAGCCAAACCATTTGGCATCTCAAAGTTGATTGCATAATGCACTCAAGCTCACTATTTTTAGTCATATTTTTGGCTCTGAACCTTGAATCTGGAAGGTCCATTAGAGAAAGTCCAACTATAGTCAAAAGTGTGGATTCAACGTTGCGTTCAAGGGATTACTAGCTTGAATGTAATCTAGAATCAACTCAGTGGCGCCAAATGGTCTGGCACTCTAGAAATTTATTTTTGCTACATGTCATAGCATGCTCGGTTGAACTCGCCAAGCGTTATTATGTCAAGGTTGGTTATCATATTTTAGTATCAGAACTCAAAGTCAGGTGATTAGATTAGTAAAGTAGTCAACTTCGTTAGATTAGATTGGAAGTCTAAAAATGTTGAGACATACAAGTAGTATTATGAAGACCTGAAGAATCTGAAGACGTATCGACATCAATGAAGACACCATCCTTCTACTTGAGGTTAGTAATATAAGACTTGACTTGTTTTCATTTCTGCATACATAAATTTCAAGTTGTTTAGATTGAAAAAATAACATCCGAAGTTATATATATTAGAAACTTGATCATCTTATTTATGATCAAAGTGTCAAGGAAGAATACACATGTTGTTTTACAACTGTGATATATTGTATTACAAAGTATAACACTTATCTGTTGAACTTCGTAATTGCGGCGTAGACATGATCTTTGTAACTTGCTACTAGATTATGTAATGAACTTAGGACTGATTTCATGCCTAGATTACTATGTCTGATTACATGAGTTTAAGGAAGTATACTTATGAACTTGTTTCGTAGTTGAAAGTAATCAACGGATTAATGGTCTGGTTCCTATTGGGTATCTATGGTAGGACCGATCCCTATGCTTTGGGGATCTCTAGCAGAAGTGATCGTTATTGGGAATATTTAGCAGCACCAATCCTCACCTACTGGGATCTCTAGCAGAACCGATCCCCACAACAAAACAAATTTCTGAACTCACGTATACTTTAGGGTTTGTGTGATTTTGGAAGTTGGGTTCGCAAAATAGGAAAGTTGAAAATGTTGACATTGAGAGTACTTTTAACATGTGCATAAATCTTTTTTTTTTGTTCAAAGATATTCCTTGATACTCAAGGTGAGATCCGAAACCGAAATGTTTGAGAATCTTCTTTAAGATTTTCGAATGTATATGTGTTATTTTTCCAGCAAGTAAAATATATCACTGTAAGATATATTAGTTAAGTATCTTGTATGCTAGCTAATATTGAGTAATAATCTAAGAGGGTTTCTGGTATGATAGCTGGATATTTGTTGGAATTAGACAAAACCAAAAAATAGGTTTTTAGTGCATATATATCTTGAGAATATTTTAGGCTCTGGAAATTATTTGGTGTCCATATTACCTTGATCTATAAATAAAGAAGTTTGTTCATCTTAAAACTGAATCTTTAGGCAGGCAGTTCATCTTGTAGTCACTACTGGAAGCCGACTAAAGTATCACTTGTAACACTTGAATATTCCTATCAAGAGGGGTAATATAATTAGGTGATATCTCTTATGTACGAGTTGTTTAAAGACTTATTTAGGATCAAGAAGCGTCTACAAGTATTGTTGGTGGGAAACAAGAATCATATTGTTATTTTAGTTTTCTTTGATTATTAGTTGATTATGAACAAACGAGTTATTATCTTCTAGACAAGTTCTTGTTTATTCCATGGTCCTTCTCTTCTGATATAAGTCCATTCAAGACTTTAAAGATTTGACCACTACAGATCTAAATGATTCTAGATCTGTAAGATAGATCTTCTTATTTGCCATTGTTAACGTCCTTTCTGTGTGACAATTCAATAAAGGAATCAAGTTATTTTGTAGGTTGTTACTTTGAAGATCAAATCGAAGACTGAAGACTTTATTTTTTTTTATTTTGATCTCGGTGTGTTCTTTACTTTATTTCCTCATTATAATTGTCTTATTTTAATTAAAGTATTTTCACTTGTACTTTTAATTTAATACTTGGGTTTTGATCTTAATAGTTAGGTTCGGTTTCAATACCTATTTTATAAATCTAGTGTTAAGTAATCTCCTTGACAATACTTGTCTGAATTAGATTACAAAAGGTGTGTCTTATATAGGTTGATCCAAAAAGATTGTAGTGTATTTGGTGCTCTTGTCGTTTCACAGATAATCATTTGGCACAAAAAATATGAGCTATTAAATTTTATTTTATAAGTTGAAACTAATGGTTGCGCCATTTGCGCCCAAACATCATGCGCTTCTATTATATTAACCATCATGTTTTCTTAAAATGTTAAACTCAAACGACTCCAATCTTCTGTGCCAAACCATATATTGGGCACTTTCTTGATTCAACCTTGAATAACGATAGCGCTCGGATCTTGAATAAAGGTAACGTGCCGCATATGTTGAATGTTGAATTGTGAAGGATGATAAGAGATATCCTTATTCTGTTTTTTTTTCTTCTCTCAAACATAACCTACTCTTTTATTAACCATATCCCATTCGATTTTGTTCGGAAAAGGTTGACTATATATTTTTAAGTTTGACCAATTCATAATATTATTCATAGGTCACAAACTAGGTTAGTAAGGCACTTAATTTAGAAATTGGTGATTCAAAGACGATAACAAAAAGGTTTTAGATTATTCATTTTTTTCAAACAATATTATGGGAGGAAGAAAATATTGTAATCTAGAATCCTAATTGTATATATTCTTGATTTATTTTTATTTTTGATACTAAGAACCTTTTCATTAATGGATATTCAAGGTTACATTGGGTTTAAAATCAAAATTAAGAAAATAGAAATAGAAAAGTTTAATGAGAGATCCGACAAGAGAAAAGAGAAGGATTACCACTATAGAACAAATACAATCATGAATACAATAATCGATCAAGTCGGAGGAAGAATGGTTTTTCTCGGAAGTATACTCCAAACCATTTTTTTTCCTTGTCCATAAAGATATGCTCCAAAAGATGGAATGAATTCCACTTATAATTCGGGTTGTGATTTGGGTCATAGTTAATAATTTAGTATTTTTGTGGTTTGTAAATAATATGGATTGGTTATTAAAAGCATGAGCTTTGCTTAAACGAGTAACCAAACAATCAGGTTTTAACGTGTCACTGCTTGAAAGGAAATTGCTTCTCATCTCACATATCACTTCAAAGGCATAAGTGTTAGAGCACTGCTCGGTCGAACTTGCAAGCGTTGCTATCACTCAATATAAAGACGTTCATCACACAAAGACGAAGAACTACTCAAGGAACTGGTGGAACTTCATCGACTAAAAGGTATGTGGAGACTTGAACTTATCTATCACTCAAAAGTCTATATACTATATCTCCTATCTTGAGACAAAAGTCGTATTACTATATAGACTTCGATTATACACATTTGCTATTTCGAGCCGAATTTATCTCGCTTATCTATTTCTCGAAATATGTGTTGGTAAGCTTTCGCTTTGGCCAAGTTCATCTTTACAAGTGACGAAAGTCATGTTGATTATTTCAATATATTGAAAGTTGCTTTGATGAAAAATAGTGTGTGAATAACCTCTATTTAACATCCTCTAAGAATGTTTTAATGATTGAAATGAGAGTTTATAATATGTAACCATCTTTGGATATAAGCATATAGTGTGTTCGCACATTAGTGTATAAGTCCAAAACCGGGAACCAAATGTATGCATACTTGTGTGTGTACTAAATGGTTGATGGAGACTGGGTAAGTATGCGTACCCGTACGCATACTGGCGGAAGTTCACGACCGTGAATTTCTGCTGAGTTTGGAAATCAAAACCAACTCAATCCAGTAACCTAAGTATGCGTACCCGTACGCATACTGGAGGAAAGTTCACGTCCGTGAATTTCTTCTGAGTTTGAAAAACAAAACAAACTCAAATCCGGTTACTTAAGTACGCATACCCGTACGCATACTTAAGTGTGTTACTTTTTAAAATTGGTTTGTTCATGAACTAAAACATTTATATAATAACGAATGCAATTTGCAAACCGTGGCTATAATGTTCATGAATTGATTCGAGTGAATCAAAACCGATTTTGCTTCGATTGTGTCTTGTATACTTCTATGAGATCTAAGCAATTGAACAACTCTCTAAATAGTTCTTTTGAGTCATTTGAACTAGTTATGGTGAAGATGAATATGGTTGATATGAAAGTGCTCATATGGCTAACCATTTGGTTAACTATTGTTGAACCAACGACTTGTACACGTTTAGGTATGGTTACACAAACCTAAATGAACGTGCATTTCATTTGCGTATAACAAGTTAAGATTCGATCTAGCGGTTGAAAGATATTAGATTGAATCTAATCAGGTTTTCATCTAACGGTGAATATTGAATGCTTTGTACCAAGGTAGCATTGATTGCAAACCTTGATTTGAAGACTATATAAAGGAGAACTCTAGCAACTGGGAATCCTAATCCCCACACCTCCTGTGTGATACTATAGCCACGGTTTATCAAGACCCTGTAGGTTAACGACTTGAAGACTTCATTGGGATTGTGAAGCCAGAACTAAATATTTTCTTTGTAGTTGCGTGATTTGATCTTGTTGTTTCTATCGTATTGAGTACAATTGTAAAATTGGCTAGAGATTAATTTCTCCGATAGGCAAGATAGAAAAGTAGTCACAAACATCTTCGTCTCATCGTTTGTGATTCAACAATATCTTGTTTCGCTAGTCGATTAAGATTATTGTGAGGTGATTGATAATTTTAGGCTGTTCTTCGTGAATATAAGTATGGGTTATCGATTGGTTCCTGTTCACCTTGATTTATCAAAAGACGGAACAAAACTCGTAGGTATTTCTGTGGGAGACGGATTTATCCATTCTTGTAGACTTTTCTGTGTGATACAGATTTGTTTATTAAAGTCTTCGACTTTGGGTGAGATCAGCTAAGGGAATCAAGTACGTAGTGTCCTGCTAGGATCAGAGACGTAAGGAACTGTACCTTGGATCAGTGTAAGATTGATTGGGGTTCAACTACAGTCCGGACCGAAGTTAGTTTGTAGCAGGCTAGTGTCTGTAGCGACTTAATACAGTGTGTGTTCAATCTGGACTTGGTCCCGGGGTTTTTCTGCATTTGCGGTTTCCTCGTTAACAAAACTTATGGTGTCTGTGTTATTTCTTTTTCGCATTATATTTTGTTATATAATTCAAATATCACAGGATGTGCGTTGTATCGATCAATTTGGTTAATCCAACCTTTGGTTGTTGATTGAAATTTATTGATCCTTGAACATTGGTCTTTGGTACCGTTCAAGTTATTTCTCTTGTATTCAATCAGACTCGCAGATTTCTATTTGTTATAGTTGGGATTGAATCGAGAAATTAAGATATAACTTTTTGATATACTTTTTATTAAGATTGAGTCTGACTGTCTGGTTGATTCTTTTATAAGTATATTGGAGTTAGTCCATACAGATTCCTAAGCGAAATATTGGGTGAGGTTGTTACACCCCCGCTTTTTCAATTGGTATCAGAGCAGGCAAACACATTTAAGACCTCATAAGTATGTGTTTAAAGCAACCTGATTTTTATGGACGAGTCTATCTCTAATAACGCACCAGTTCATAAATTACCAGATGATTTTCTAAGATTCGATTCACCTGAGAGAACTGTCACATCTAGGTCAATATCTAAACATTCTCTTAATGTAGAACCTGTTGAAGTATGGGAAATACGCCTAGAAGAACAGTTGGATGAACTTTTTGATGAAGGTGATTCAGATATTGATAAAGATGTTGATGATGAAGTCTCAGAGTATGTTAAGGTTTTGAATTCAATGGAAACGAATAAGACGACAACTTCTCATGTCACACCTCTTCTGACTCCTCTCTGTCGAGAAAACAAGAAATTGAGAAGATGTTACGCAGGTGTTTATGTTTCAAATCGTTCTAACGAATCAATCCTCAAGGATTCTGAGGAAAACCTACGTATAAAGTCACTTGAATGTGATAATATTTTTCAAAAGTATTTTTTGTTGGAAGAGAAACTTGCAGAAACTGAAGCAAGGATTAACTCCCAGCAAGCAAGTTTTGATGACAGAGAAAGCGCTTATCTCGCTCGAGAAAAACGCCTTGAGGCTGATTTAGTTGTTGCTCTTGATAAAACAAGATGTTGGAAGATTACTTGAAAAATTTCAATACTAATTCATGCAAACTAACCACTATGCTAGGAGCAAGTAAAAATCATCGTGATACACGAGGATTAGGCTATAAGGGAATAGATGCTCCAAGTATTAGCAAAGAGGTAAAATTTGTCAAGGCTAGTAATTCTTCTCAACAAAAGGTCTCCACTGATGGCAAAAGTAAAATCCTTCACCGACAGTTAAAGTTCGAAAGAGAAATGTATATCAACCTCCAAAGTCAGCACATACAGATCGAGGTAAGAACATTCCTTATGTTTTCCACTATTGCGGAAATAAAGGTCACCTGGAAAGGAGATGTCGTTTTCGTATAAGGAATGAGAAACTTCATGATGTTCTTGTTTGGGAACCATAAGAAGTTGTGAAACCAAGATCATATGCTAAGGCTAATCCCCTTAACATTACAGGTTGTAACTTTCCAACCTTTAGGCAAAGGAATCATTGCTGTGATAAACCTAGATTTTCCTATAAACGTCATACGAAGCCTTTTCACAATCGTAATGTTTATCAAAAGGATAACTTCGTAAAGACGAAGACAAGATCCGATGCTCCCAATTGGAGAAAGACTAACTTACAAAAGAATAGTCAATCCAATTCTCTTCCGAGAATTCCAGAAGAGAGTAATGGGAAGAAGGGTTAGGTTGTTCCTAAATGCACTCAGAAGTGGATACCAAAGAAAGTCAATGATGTTTTGAGTGTGAAAAGAAATGATCTCCCAGAAAATTCCATCACTATGGAGAAGTCAGTATCCATGATGTTGGAACTTAAAAAGTTCTTTGAAAAGATGGATTTAAATGTGAAAGGTTCTAAAAATGATCTCTTTCATGATAATCCAAAAGTCACTTGTGGTGATCAAGACATTGTTCACCTCAACAAAACTTGATTGTGTTGTAAGTGCATCTTCACCAAAGAATTCCCTGCTATGTATACGTTGAGGGAAGCACGAGAATTGGGCACACATATTATGCTCGGTAAGGCTGTATAATTCGGTTGGATTCTTCTAAAAAGGGTATGTCTATAAACTTGAGCAATATTTGTGTTTTTATTTGCTTAGAGTACTTATAATGATCCATGTACCTTGCTTATCGTTCATTTCTACCTAACTTGATATGTGTTTAAGGTCTTAAATGTTTAGGTTTGAAAATAGTAGTTCAGGATGTTTGGACTTCATGGAACAAATACCAAGTATGCATACGATCATTTAAAATCAAAATCCAGGGATTTTAGTATGCATACATGTTTGCATACTGCTCCACGTCACGAAAATTCGTTTGCAAACCCATATACATACTGGCATGTAGATGTTGATATTCGGTAATCTCGTTTTGGCCGCAACTTCTTCCTCCGAACTCGGAATGGCCTCATTCTTTTTGCACTCTCTTCCTCTTTGAATTATCTTCAAAATGGTGATGATAATTATTGTATTTGGATGAGTTAAGATTGGTCTTTGTCCCGAATCTTGTTTTTGAGTGTTTTGCTCCGTTTCGTCACACTTGTTCCACTTTTCTTGGACTTGGGCACTTGGATTATTGGAGTACTTCTCTTCTAAGATAATTTGCAGATTTTTTAAGATGAATTTTTGCAGTACTAATCCTTATGGTTTTATATATTGCAATTGGTTATGGGATATGTGTGTTTGCGATCGTGAACTATGATTGTCCCATACGTGGTCAAAAGTTAAGTCTGTCTTATATCGATATGCAAATATTGATAAAAGATTGAATGAACTTTTGACAAACAAAAGTTAAGCCTTTTATGTCATTATGCAAATATTGATGGAAGAAAGGGTGGACTTTTGTTTACAAAGATTAAGTCTATTATATGTCATTGTGCAAATAGTTTTGAAAGATAGAATGAATCTTTGTTTATTCCGCAGTATTAATCTTCCCTAATCCATATTTCTTATGTATATACTGCGCGGCTCCGTAAGTTCTCTTATGTTGAGCATTTCCGATTAAATTAATCATGGGTTCTCTTGTGGTTAATTTAATTGAGTTTTTTGGATATAAATTCATGCTTCATGTGATTTGTAATGTCCAAAGAAATCCTTCTTTTATTGTGAAAGTAAGGTCGCTCTTGTTGTTCTTTCGGGAATGATATTTTATAGGGGAGAGTTCTTAATTGAAATAGCTAAATATTTGTGGGGAGTGCGGCTGTGGAATATTGTAGGGGTTATCTTGTATCTTTATAAAATCCTTGATGAATGCATTTAGTTTCGGCTATACGATTGTATCTAAAAAGTTGATATGTGCTTTCTTTTGGTCAAGAAATGTCTCTATGGAAATTTCATTAGGATCCCACTAGTTTTCGTACCTTTGCTAATTTTATTGACAAAAAAGGGAAAATTAATGTGTAGTTCACACTACAAATACATATGGTTTTCAGATCATTAATTATATAAGGGGGAGTGGTTTCCATGTGAGATGAAGTATTGACTAAGGGGGAACGATACAGATCACCATAGTATTTCTGTCAAAGTTGTGATACAACTGAACTTTGATGTTGTGTAATGATACTATGACACTGCGTAACAATGATTGAGAGCTTTTGTGTTCTCATTGTTTGGCTACGGATCTTCAACAACGATGATGCTGCATTGAATATCTTTGGAATCATTGGTGTACTTGCAAGTGACGAGGATTTCGAGTAATGTTGAAGAACCAAGGAGATCATGCATGTGGAAGAGAAGCTGCAAAGTTTATATATTTTTTATTCCACATATGTATTGATAATTTTGTCAATAAAATTGATAAAGGGGGAGATTGTTAGAGAACTGCTCGGTCGAACTCGCAAGCGTTTCTATCTCAAGCTTGTTTGTCAAGTTTAATTGCCAAAACTATAAGTCTTGATTTCTATTCTACTTATAGCTAAGTTTCGGACTAGGAAAGAAAGTGTAGTTGAGATCTAGACTCCACGACGTTCATCATACAAAGACGAAGAACTACTCAAGGAACTGGTGGAACTTCATCGACTAAAAGGTATGTGGAGACTTGAACTTATCTATCACTCAAAAGTGTATCTACTCTATCTCCTATCTTGAGACAAAAGTCGTATTTCTATACAGACTTCGACTATACACATTTGCTATTTCGAGCCGAGTTTATCTCGCTTATCTATTTCTCGAAATATGTATTGGTAAGCATATAGTGTGTTCGCACATTAGTGTATAAGTCCAAAACCGGGAACCAAATGTATACATACTTGTGTTGTACTAAATGGTTGATGGAGACTGGGTAAGTATGCGTACTCGTACGCATACTGGCGGAAGTTCACGACCGTGAATTTCTGCTGAGTTTGGAAATCAAAACCAACTCAATCTGGTTACCTAAGTATGCGTACCCGAACGCATACTGTCGGAAAGTTCACGTCCTTGAATTTCTGTTGAGTTTGAAAAAAAAAAAAAACTCAAATCCGGTTACTTAAGTACGCATACCTGTACGCATACTTAAGTGTGTTACTTTCTAAAATTGGTTTGTTCATGAACTGAAACATTTATATAATAAGGAATGCAATTTGCAAACCGTGGATATAATGTTCATGAAACGATTCGAGTGAATCGAAACCGATTTTGCTTCGATTGTGTCTTGTATACTTCTATGAGATCTAAGCAATTGAAAAAATATCTAATTAGTTCTTTTGAGTCATTTGAACTAGTTATGGTGAAAATGAATATGGTTGATATGAAAGTGCTCATATGGCTAACCATTTGGTTAACTACTGTTGAACCAACGACTTGTACACGTTTAGTGATGAGTGCCAAATATTGTATATATTTATCCCTTTTTGTTGGCATTTAACTCATCTTTTGTGCATTAATTCTACATTTTATCCCATATTCTGTATTTTCATTGTTTTCAAGAATAAATATTTTTATTACTTAATTTTGCATTTTTAGGTAATAAATAAAGTTCGGATGAGTCGCGGAGTGAAAAGAGCAGAAAAGTAGTGAAAAGCCGGGAGAAATTACGCAAGGAAGCTGCGAAGAATGGTGCGCACAACCTCATTTTCTACACACAAAAGCGCCTCCGTTCTCAGCCATCAGATCAGTTCTCAGAAGCATCCGACGGTCGCTCCTTCATAGAGCATCAAAATCCGAAGTCTCTGCCGAGCACCACAGCGCTGAAATTCCAAGCCTTCAGATTAGATGGTAGTTGAATCCAACGGTCGCTCCCCTGCCTGTTCATCAAATATCGATACTTCCGGTTAACACTACAACACCTAACCTCGATCTTCGCCGTTGATTTTGTTGTATCAAAGCATCCGACGGTCGCTACCAGCCTCTTCAGGGATAGCCATCCGATCCACCTACCTGCTTCGCATCTCGCGGCCCATCTCACGAAACATCGAACTCGATGAACCCGCCTCACACCCTAGCGACCGAACCCATCCACCTAACCAAACACCCCCCTTCTCTCCCAAACAGTCGAGCCTCTCCTCCATCACCTCCCCTCTGCAGCTCTGCAGAGACACCATGTCCGCCACCACCTTCTACACCTCTGTCACCACCTGCTCCGCCACCCACTCTCTGTCACCACGTCAAACAATGATAACCCATCATTGTTCCCATCTCCCTAGTCCATCTAATTCACTTATTCCACACATTTTCAACCGAAACCCTAAAGTGTGAAATAGGTAAATTAGGTCGAGCTAGAGTGAAATTGAAGGCATGGAGAGGTAGAGAAGGACAAATAGAAGCATGGGTCGACATCAAAATGGAGTGATTGTGTCAAATTGGGTGAGTAATCACCAACCCTAGCTACTGATATTTTGGGTGAAAATGGGTAGAACCCTAATTATGTTGTGAACTATAAATATGGGTGTGGGTGTGTTGTAGAAACCATGCTTGGAGTAGCCAACATCCAGGACTTTCATGTCCTGTTAATTTCAGTTAAACATGTTTGGATTAGCCTGCATCCAGAACTTTCAAGTTCTGTTAATTTCATGTTTCAGTTCAATTTCAGTTAAACTTTAGTTCAATTTCAGTTGTTTTACTTTTCAATTTCATGTCTGTTAATGTTGTTTCTTTTTAGTTCAATTTGCTGCTCTGTTAATGCTCCTGTTATTTATAGTTAATGCTCTGTTAATGCTCCTGTTATTTATGTTAATGTTCATGTTCTGTTAATTCCTGTTTAGTGTGATGTTTCTGTTAATGTTTTTATTTTCATCTCCTGTTGATGTTTGTTAATGTTCCTGTCATGTTTGTTTTGCTGTCACAATTGATGGAATGCTAGGCTAGGTATCTGTGAAGCATTGGTGTGATTGTGCAATGGAAGAAATCAGTGCTCATAGCAAGCTGATTATCTTGCCATTCTTGTTGTATGCTTAGGTTGCACTGTGATTGAGCATTGGGAGAAACTAGTGCTCATAGCAAGCTAGTTTTCTTCCCATTCTATTTGTTTGCCTTAGCTTTGCCTTAGCCTTGCTCTGTCAGCTTCACCACAACCCTGCCCTTGGCCTTAGGCCTTGGTTCATCTTGTTTTGTTCTTTGCTTTTGCTGTTGCCCTGTTGTATCTTCCCTTTTGTTGTTGTTTAGTTACCCACTGCATCTGCCTTGTTATTCCTGCTGCCTTTTATTGCTTGTACATTCTGCTGCATTGCTGCCTTTCTCTGCTCCACTGCTGCATTGTTGTTGCTGTTGTCTGCTGCAGCTGTTGTTGCTGTTGCCCTCTGTGTTGCCTCTGCCAAGCTGCTGCTGCTGCTGCTGTGCAGCACTTGTGCTGCTGCTGCTGTTGTTGCTGCCAAGGCTGCTGCCAAGCTGCTGTGCAGTCTTGCTACTGCTGCTGCCTCCCAAAAGCCTCTGAAGCCCAGTTAAGGCCAAAGCCTAGTTCACTACCAAGCCAAAGCTCACTTCAAACTGAAGCCCAATTCAGTCAACTGTGGGCTTAACCAAAGCCCAGTTGTTTAAGACCAAAGCCCAAATTCATTAAGGCCCAATCCAATTCAGGCTTAATCAAAAGCCTAAGTTTAAGGCCAAAGCCCATTTACACTTCAAAGACCAACTGAGCCCAAGCTCAGTTCATTGTGAACAAACCCATTAGCACTCAAAGCCCAATTTAAGCCAAAAGGCTTCATAGCCCAATAGCAATTTAGGAACCCAAATAGCTAGAAACATTCCAAACACACCCGATCTCTGTGGATCGACCCGTACTTGCACGAGCTACAACCGACGACCGTGCACTTGCGGTATTACTGTAGGCCCCCGTTTTCATTGCGCTTCATTTTTATACACTCCTCCGGGCCCACCAAGTTTTTGGCCGGGGATAGTTTTTAGGACCTTTTAAAAGCCTATCAAGTTTTTGGCGCCGTTGCCGGGGATTGGTGCTGTGTTTTATCTGTGTTTTTCTTAGCTATTTTTGCATTTCACTGCATAGCATTTGCATCTGCATCTGCTTCATTTCATTTGCTGTTGGACCTGCTGTTCTGAACCTGTTTTTCCTCTGCTGGGACGCCACCAAGGAAAAGAACCAAAACCCAACTGGGTTTTTGCAACAATATCAGAGCAGCTGGGCTGTGCTAAAAAGGTAAGCCTAAACCCATTCATTGAGAGAACCCAACCTGTGGGCTTCCAAATTTCTTTAATTGTGGGCTTGTAATAATTAACCCAATTTTTTGGGCTTTTTATTTTTCTATTTTGGGTTTGTAATAATTTATTTTTGGGCTTGTTTGTTTAATTTGTGGGCTTGTGTTTTTAATTTTTGTGAGCTTGTTTAATTTGGACTTGTATTTTGTATTCTGGGTTTTTAAACCCAGCTGAGCTTGTAACCGACCACGCTAGTTGAACTCGTTAGTGGGCCGAGTACCCAAATTCTAGGCCGAGATTTTGGACTCAGTTCCACCAAAAGTTTTCAACCAAGCGGAGCCAAAGCAAACACAAAAGGCTTGCACAGTGGGCTTGCTCCCATTCAAAAACCAAATTTTATTTCTTTTTTAAAAAAAAAAAAAAAAAAAAAAAAAAAAAAAAAAAAACCAAATCTTCTTGTAGATAATGTGTTAGTTAAATTTTCTTTTGTATATATTTTGCTAATCCAATATGATCTCGGCTGAAATATGTTGGATTTTTGCCTTGAATAACGGAGTTTTAATTCTGCTTTCGCCGAAATCGGGTATTCTCTCTCCTTTTACTCTACTTAGCATGTCCCTTTCCATATGTTGCATTTTAATTCTTTCCATATTTTGAAACATTGAGGACAATGTTTAGTTTAGGTTTGGGGGTATAGAGTAGATACCATGATAATTTGCCATAATTGAAAACGAACTCCTTCTTCTTTTTGAAAAAATTGAAAAATTCCAAAAAAATTGAAAAATCAAAATTGAAAAAAATTAAAAAAAAAATTAAAAAATGAAAAATGATAAAAAATGGAGCTCATTTACCTTGAAATGTTGACTCTTGTGCAAATATGTAATTATTAGGAGTCTTAGTCTAGATATTTAGGCACCCTGATTCTAGCACAATTCACATAGTGATAAGAAACTTGCACGCGCACGATCTACCAATACATGTATAGCCTCGATCTTCAAGGTGTTTGATAGGAAGTTAGATTGCCAATCACTTTAGAATACTGAATGAGACTTGACTAGCTTGTTCTTTGCTTGGCTGGGATAGAAGTTGGAGGATACGTTAAGAAAAGCAACCATAGAATTTGACCGGATGCATTCGATAAGGGCCACCTCTTGCTAAGAGTCATGTAATTATGTTTTTCTTTTTGTTCATGTATCAAAAGTGTCACTATGTTGTAAAGATCAAAGTTATTTCCTACAAAAAAAAAAAAAAAAAAAAAAAAAAAATATCAGAAAAAAAAAATCAAAAAAAAAAAAAAAAAAAATCAAGTATTTATTTATTCCATGTTTTGTCATGTTAAAGACAATAGTTCTCTTGTTCCAAAAATAAAAGAGAGTAATCAATGTAAATAAGAGTCATGTAAAGAGTTATCTTTTTGTTGTAAATAGTCTTGTAATAAGCAAGGAGGGTGCAGCCATCGATGTATAACGCGGGTAAACTGAAATATCACCAACTCATTGGGTGAACATTCACAATTCTCGTAAAGCCGGACAGCTAGCTTGGCTTAGAATTCGGTTCTTAGCCTAAAAACTATCTCTTGGTGGTTAGTAGTCATAACTTCAGGTCATTCTAGAAACATGTGTAGATACACTTTACACTCTTATCACATGTCTTTTTTTGTTATCAGTGCTAGGATTGTGCCTTCGATAGCTAGATTGACATCTCCATTTTGCTGTGAGCTTAACTGTTTTGCACATGTCACATTTGATGGAATATGAGCTTATATTTTGTCCTTAGGTTTTGTAGGCACACCTCTGGTAAACCTTCACGAGACTTCACTCGTCCACTAGGGACACTTAGTGGTTTAAAAGGCTTAGTGCATACGCTAAATGCATTCGAGAGACCAGCGACAGTGGTATAATTAGGATTTCCTTAGTTTTGTTTTACTTGAGGACAAGTAAAATTCAGGTTTGGGGGTATTTGATGAGTGCCAAATATTGTATATACTTATCCCTTTTTGTTGGCATTTAACTCATCTTTTGTGCATTAATTCTACATTTTATCCCATATTCTGTATTTTCATTGTTTTCAAGAATAAATATTTTTATTACTTAATTTTGCATTTTTAGGTAATAAATAAAGTTCGGATGAGTCGCGGAGTGAAAAGAGCAGAAAAGTAGTGAAAAGCCGGGAGAAATTACGCAAGGAAGCTGCGAAGAATGGTGCGCACAACCTCATTTTCTACACACAAAAGCGCCTCCGTTCTCAGCCATCAGATCAGTTCTCAGAAGCATCCGACGGTCGCTCCTTCATAGAGCATCAAAATCCGAAGTCTCTGCCGAGCACCACAGCGCTGAAATTCCAAGCCTTCAGATTAGATGGTAGTTGAATCCAACGGTCGCTCCCCTGCCTGTTCATCAAATATCGATACTTCCGGTTAACACTACAACACCTAACCTCGATCTTCGCCGTTGATTTTGTTGTATCAAAGCATCCGACGGTCGCTACCAGCCTCTTCAGGGATAGCCATCCGATCCACCTACCTGCTTCGCATCTCGCGGCCCATCTCACGAAACATCGAACTCGATGGACCCGCCTCACACCCTAGCGACCGAACCCATCCACCTAACCAAACACCCCCCTTCTCTCCCAAACAGTCGAGCCTCTCCTCCATCACCTCCCCTCTGCAGCTCTGCAGAGACACCATGTCCGCCACCACCTTCTACACCTCTGTCACCACCTGCTCCGCCACCCACTCTCTGTCACCACGTCAAACAATGATAACCCATCATTGTTCCCATCTCCTTAGTCCATCTAATTCACTTATTCCACACATTTTCAACCGAAACCCTAAAGTGTGAAATAGGTAAATTAGGTCGAGCTAGAGTGAAATTGAAGGCATGGAGAGGTAGAGAAGGACAAATAGAAGCATGGGTCGACATCAAAATGGAGTGATTGTGTCAAATTGGGTGAGTAATCACCAACCCTAGCTACTGATATTTTGGGTGAAAATGGGTAGAACCCTAATTATGTTGTGAACTATAAATATGGGTGTGGGTGTGTTGTAGAAACCATGCTTGGAGTAGCCAACATCCAGGACTTTCATGTCCTGTTAATTTCAGTTAAACATGTTTGGATTAGCCTGCATCCAGAACTTTCAAGTTCTGTTAATTTCATGTTTCAGTTCAATTTCAGTTAAACTTTAGTTCAATTTCAGTTGTTTTACTTTTCAATTTCATGTCTGTTAATGTTGTTTCTTTTTAGTTCAATTTGCTGCTCTGTTAATGCTCCTGTTATTTATGTTAATGTTCATGTTCTGTTAATTCCTGTTTAGTGTGATGTTTCTGTTAATGTTTTTATTTTCATCTCCTGTTGATGTTTGTTAATGTTCCTGTCATGTTTGTTTTGCTGTCACAATTGATGGAATGCTAGGCTAGGTATCTGTGAAGCATTGGTGTGATTGTGCAATGGAAGAAATCAGTGCTCATAGCAAGCTGATTATCTTGCCATTCTTGTTGTATGCTTAGGTTGCACTGTGATTGAGCATTGGGAGAAACTAGTGCTCATAGCAAGCTAGTTTTCTTCCCATTCTATTTGTTTGCCTTAGCTTTGCCTTAGCCTTGCTCTGTCAGCTTCACCACAACCCTGCCCTTGGCCTTAGGCCTTGGTTCATCTTGTTTTGTTCTTTGCTTTTGTTGTTGCCCTGTTGTATCTTCCCTTTTGTTGTTGTTTAGTTACCCACTGCATCTGCCTTGTTATTCCTGCTGCCTTTTATTGCTTGTACATTCTGCTGCATTGCTGCCTTTCTCTGCTCCACTGCTGCATTGCTGTTGCTGTTGTCTGCTGCAGCTGTTGTTGCTGTTGCCCTCTGTGTTGCCTCTGCCAAGCTGCTGCTGCTGCTGCTGTGCAGCACTTGTGCTGCTGCTGCTGTTGTTGCTGCCAAGGCTGCTGCCAAGCTGCTGTGCAGTCTTGCTACTGCTGCTGCCTCCCAAAAGCCTCTGAAGCCCAGTTAAGGCCAAAGCCTAGTTCACTACCAAGCCAAAGCTCACTTCAAACTGAAGCCCAATTCAGTCAACTGTGGGCTTAACCAAAGCCCAGTTGTTTAAGACCAAAGCCCAAATTCATTAAGGCCCAATCCAATTCAGGCTTAATCAAAAGCCTAAGTTTAAGGCCAAAGCCCATTTACACTTCAAAGACCAACTGAGCCCAAGCTCAGTTCATTGTGAACAAACCCATTAGCACTCAAAGCCCAATTTAAGCCAAAAGGCTTCATAGCCCAATAGCAATTTAGGAACCCAAATAGCTAGAAACATTCCAAACACACCCGATCTCTGTGGATCGACCCGTACTTGCACGAGCTACAACCGACGACCGTGCACTTGCGGTATTACTGTAGGCCCCCGTTTTCATTGCGCTTCATTTTTATACACTCCTCCGGGCCCACCAAGTTTTTGGCCGGGGATAGTTTTTAGGACCTTTTAAAAGCCTATCATTTAGGTACGGTTACACAAACCTAAATGAACGTGCATTTCATTTGTGCATAACAAGTGAAGATTCGATCTAACGGTTGAAAGATATTAGCTTGAATCTAATCAGGTTTTCATATAACGGTAAATATTGAATGCTTTGTTACCAAGGTAGCATTGATTGCAAACCCTGATTTGAAGACTATATAAAAGAGAACTCTAGCAACCAGGAATCCTAATCCCCACACCTCCTGTGTGATACTAGTTGTATAAGGTAGAGTCGATTCTCCTTTAACCTTAGATTTCTATCGAGAACCTGTAGGTTAACGACTTGAATACTTCATTGGGATTGTGAAGCCTGACCCAACTATTTTCTTTGTATTTGCGTGATCTGATCTTGCTGTTGCTATCGTATTGAGTACAATTGTAAAATTGGTGAAAATGCGGGGGTCTAACAACCACACCCAACAACTCGTTTGGTAATATCAGAGGACTTACTCCAATACACTTTCTAGAGAATCAACAAGACAGTCAAACTCAATCTAGGATAAATTATATCAAAGAGTTTAATATCTCGAACTCTTAATTCAATCCGCAATCAGCAAATAGAAATCTGCGAGCCTGATTGAATAAGGAGAGTAACTTGAACGGTACCAAAGACCAATGTTCAAGTATCAATCAATGTAAATCAACAACCCGAGGTTGGATATTCTAATTGATTGATCTTAACAGGACAACCTATGTTATTTCAATTATATCAAAAAATATAATGCGGAAAAGAAATAATCCCCCCGTCCTATTTTAGATGAAGGGGAAGGGGTTTTTTCTAGTACCAAAATAGATGAAGGTTTCCATAATTTTCACACTTTCTTCCTAATTTGACCCTGCATTGGAATCAACCACTAGAAACAAGGAACAAAAAACTAAGAGATTTAAATATTTTAACAATTATTATTATGGGATATATAAGGAAAAATTAATCTCTTTCCATTTTTTAATCTATGTGAAAACACCTTCCCCTTCATCTAAAATAGGACGGAGGGAGTAACACAGACACCAGAATTTTGTTAACGAGGAAAACACAAATGCAGAAAAACTCCGGGACCTAGTCCAGATTGAACACCACACTTATTAGGCGGCTACAGACACTAGCCTACTACGAATTAACTTCAGGATGGACTGTATTTGAACCCTAATCAATCTCACACTGATTCAAGGTACAGTTGCGCTCCTTACGTCTCTGATCCCAACAAGATACTTAGGGGTGTAAATTTTGCCCGGCAGCCCAAGGCCCTTTACCGTCCGCCATGTCCCATGGCAGCCCATGGGTGGCCGCCGCCCTTTACGGGATTGCCCGACCTAGCCCATTTAAATATGAGGGCGGGCGCATGCCACAAGTAAAATTTCCTTGCCCGTCCCAACACCTGCCCTATTAGCCCGTTATTATTACTCATCGTGTTAGCCCGTCAATATTACCCATTTACCTAGCTTAGATGACTGTTTTCATTTTCTCATCCTAGAATATATTCGGTGTAGACACTTGATACTGTCAATCCCCATTGTTTTAATCTGCATTTTTCAACTTTTATTTCATAGGATTTAGATACGCTAACCATATAGAGAAATTCTTAGAAAAACTGTAAAGCATTTTCATATCTATTGTGTGTTTCTTTGTGTTTGATAACTTTTTTTGAATCACTAAAAAGGAGTTCTTTTTTACTTAAAGGTATAGTTATTTGAATGAATTAATTTGATTGGAATGTTTTGATCGTGAGTAAACTTCGTTGAATTGCTCATGACTTGTGTATTATTACTTTCCTTTTATTTTCAAAATATATGTATTTGTAATATTCGAGGCCCGTTCATTCTTACCCGCCTGAGCCCGAATAACATAATAGGCTTGGGCAGGCCATGGGTAATTGATGTAGATAAATAGCCCTGCCCGTTCGACCCTTTTAGTTTGTTGGGTAAGAGATGCACTTTCCCTCCCTATCCCGTCCCGTTTAATAATTAGGCCGGGTTGCCCGACCCGGCCCAATTTACATCCCTAAGGATACTACGCACTTGATTCCCTTAGCTGATCTCACCCACAACCAAGAGTTTCTACGACCCAAAGTCGAAGACTTCATAGACAAATCTGTCCCACACAGAAAAGTCTATAGGATTGAATAAATTTGTCTCCCACAGAAATACCCAAGATTTTTTGTTCCGTCTTTTGATAAATCAAGGTGAACAGGAAACAATTGATAACACAAACTTATATTCCCGAAGAACAACCTAGAATTATCAATCACCTCACAATAAACTTAGTCGACTAGCGAAACAAGTTATTGTAAAATCACAAACGATGAGACGAAGTGTTTGTGATTACTTTTCTATCTTGCCTATCGGAGATATAAAATCTTGAGCAAATTATTTCAATTTCACTCAACACAATAGAAACAACAAGATCAAATCACGCAACTACAAGGATAATAGTTGGGTCTGGCTTCACAATCCCAATGAAGTCTTCAAGTCGTTAACCTACAGGGTCTCGATATAAACCTAAGGTTAAAGGAGAATCGACTCTAGCTTATACAACTAGTATCACACAAGAGGTTTGGGTATTAGGATTCCCGGTTGCTAGAGTGCTCCTTTATATAGTCTTCAAATCAGGGTTTGCAATCAATGCTACCTTGGTAACAAAGCATTCAATATTCGCCGTTAGATGAAAAACTGATTAGATTCAAGCTAATATCTTTCAAACGTTAGATCGAATATTATCTTGTTATACACAAAATAAATTCACGTTCATTTAGGTTTGTGTAACCGTACCTAAACGTGTACACCAGGTTGGTTCACAAATATTAACTGAGGTTAGCCATATGATTACTCTCATATCAACCTTATTCATCTTAACCATAACTAGTTCAAATGACTCAAATAAAACTAGTTAAAGAGTTATTCAATTGTATAGAAGAAAAAACAATCGAATCCAAATCGGTTTGATTCACTTGAATCAATCATGAACATTATATCCACGGTTTGCAAAGATTGCATTCCTTATGATTTAAATGTTTAAGTTCATGAACTAACCGATTTGATAAAGTAACCAGCTTAAGTATGCGTATGGGTATGCGTACTTAAGCAACCGGATTTTGAGTTTGTTAAGTTTCCAAACTCAGCAGAAATTTTCGGTTCGAAAACTTCCGCCTTTATGCGTACGGGTACGCATACTTAAGGTGACTAGTTTAGGAGTTTGTAATTTCCAAACTCAGCAGATATTTTCGGTTCGAAAACTTCCGCCAGTATGTTTATGGGTACGCATACTTATCTTATCTCCTTCGCCAATTTCGTATACACACATATGCATACTCTTGGTACCCGAATATACCCCAAGATAAAACTTTTCCTACCTATAAGTCCTTTCTCCGAAAGTGATTGTCTATGGACAGAGTCGAGACAATGCAACTAATCGGTTCACACTTCGTGTGATCGTCTATGGATACGAGATCGAGACAATACAACAAAGAAGTATGTTTACTTGATACAAAGGTTCGGACTTAACCAAACACAATAAAATTTCTTATCAAGTAAATAGGAATTAACGATTGTGTAATTTACTTTAATTATAATAAAACAATTATAATGCAGAAAATAAAAGTAAATGACACAACAATATTTTGTTAACGAGGAAACCGCAAATGCAGAAAAACACCGGGACCTTGTCCAGAATTGAATACTCTCAGGATTAAGCAGCTACACAAAATTACACCAACTTCGTATAGTTGAGACCAAGCAACTAAACCTATAGTTCACCTAGTTCTGTCTGTATTCCCACGCCTCCAACTTATAAATAAGTCACGTACTTGGAACAATTCCTTTGGTTCGTATTCCAAACAGTAAAGGAACAAAAAATATGTTTGGTATAAACTCTATTCAACCAAGTGATTTGAGTCGGACAAAGGCTCTTCCGTTTATCTTAGCATAAACTCCTTCGTCAGGTCCTTAGATCTATCTTATGTTCAATTACCGAAGTAATCGTTTAAGATTAAGCCAACAACAGTCTTAAACTAAAGAATTGTGTTGATGCCGATCTACTCAATTAATCAATCCAATCTACCACAAGGATAAACGGATTATTAATTGGATCCTCTTTTACCAAAACAAGTATTGTGCACACCAAATATTTAAAACCCAAGTCAGATCTTCAATATATTCTTTGTCTTCAAATCTTCTTAAATCTTCAATAAAAACATGCACACAATCACTTGAATCTCTTGTGATCAATCACGCACAGAATGGAGTCTGTTAACAATGGATTATCACAAGATCGTCTTTAGAACTAACAACAGTCTAAAGATCCCTGTCGAAACTCTGAATTAGTTTGAGTGAATCTTATATCAGAAGACAAGATTCTCAAGAATAAACAAACTAGGTGCAATCATATTTCAACCACCGAGTCAATCAAATCAATCGAAAACAAAAGATAAACCAAAATTATCTAGTTTCCCACCAACGGTACATGCTAGGGCTTCTCAATCCCAGAGAAGACTTTAAACTGAGAGGTCGTAAGAGATTTCGCCTAATTAGGTTACTCTCCTCCCCGAATAGGCGACTACTCCAATAACAACAACAACAAAAGAGGAAGTTTGTTGTTACGAAGCATTAGTTTGCTAGAAAGGCAAACTTCAAGTATTTAAAGACAAGGAAGTTTGGACACCAAGGATTTTTCAAAACCGAAAATATTCTCAAGATATTCATTAAAGCACAAATTCGGTTTTCATAATTCCTGGAAATGCTCAGTCCAAAAATAATGATCGAAATCTCTCGGAGAATCTAATTAGTAAATGCTCATTACTAATTCTGGAATTTCCCTACAAAATGAAATTAATAACCTTAATTAAAAGATTCTTAACTTACTTATGTTTCGATCCCGGGATTCTCTTCCCTTAGCCGTTAAGGAATATCTTTGAACAATTAAAGAAATAAACATTCATAGCACGTGTTCAAAGTATGTCGACATCCTTACTTTGTAAGTTTTCTTTCACACTTACAACCTTGAAACCGATTTTCCACACTTCCAAACAAGCTTAGAATTGGTTCATCTGAATTTCAAGAATTATGTGATTGATCAAACCAACATCCAATCACAATCATGGGTTTAACGGTTCTACCAAAACAAGTTTCGGTTCTACCTGAGTATTGTGCATAGTCATACTAGCTTTCCAAAATTCGGTTGACTAGGTACTAGGATCGGTTTCCCACATATATATGGTATCTAGCTTATATGTGTTGCATATACCCATAGGATTGATTCCCCTTTGCCTAAAAACGTGTTGCACATGTCCATAGGATCGGTTCCCCTTTCTGATATAAACCTTGCTGCACCCCATACAAGGATCGGTTCCCCTTTGTGGTGTATTGCACCTCTTACTAGTATCGGTTCCCATTTCCCATATTTGGTCAGAAAAAACACAAACCCGATCATACCATCTCAGGTGATTACTTAAGATCGGTTTCACTAGTAAAAGCATACCAATAGATAAGTCGGGCCTTTGTGAATAGTTCTACCAAGAACAAAAAAAAGTTTTGAGCGGTTATACTCAATCACACATATTGGTTGTTCATAAGATATGCAATGAATAACAAAACCAATAACACCTGGAAATTTCCTTTTCGGTTCATAAACAAGTTTATGAACTTACTTCCTTAGAACACATGTAAACATTGTTCCCTAGGATGAAATCCTCACCTCATACTCATACATAATCACAATAGCATTCAAATAATTATGGCGATGTCTTATCTACAAAGTTTAATGGTTAAGCAATAAACCTCGTATTGTATTCCTTAATACTATGTCTATCTAAAGTTCAAATATGCTTCGCAGTTATGTTTTCAATATGCACGACTTGAAAGATACGTTAGGGAATGAAACAGTTCAAGTCAAATATCATTAACCTAAAGTTGAAGGATGATTGTTGTCGCTGTAGCTCCTTGCTTCTTCACATCTTTAAGACTTCGGAATAATTGTAATGTCTCATATCCTAATACTTTCAAGCTAACCTATACGAAGTTGAATCTAGTACATAATCAAGCGACTCTTAACATGAGTTTTGATTCACTAAAATATGACAATCAAACTTGACATAAAAACGCTTGGTGGGTTCAACCGAGCCATGCTCTAACAATCTCCCCCTTTGTCAATTTTAGTGATAAAACTCTTACATCATATGGATAAACAATTACAAGAATTCATTACACATCCGCTTGATTCCCGATTCAACAACACAGTAAAAATGCTTACATTCAATCCTTGAAAATGTTGTTGTTGACATTATAATAACAAAGCTATTACTCCCCCTAAGGAAGATAGGTAGATATTCAATCCGCACGTCTTTGTTATGCCAATTCATATGACATGTTACTCCCCCTTAGTCATTGCTTTCACTCTTTCGTTAGATAAACGTTCAAGCACCATTGTTCTTTTCCTTAGCGATACCAATCAATATAAAATCAATGCAAGTATCACCTGTTTACTCCATATATTTCTCCCCCTTTTTGTCACAAAAAAATGACAAAGAAACGAAAAATAAAGGACAGAACGAAAAGAATCTTACAAATCTCAAAAAAGACTTGCAAACCTGTAGAGTTAGGCACGAGGGTTCCACACATCATGTTCTGATAACCAATATACAACCGAAACTACAAGTAGTTTTATTTTGATATGTTATCAAGGAAACAATTGTCCGAAACAATTTTTCCAATTTAGTTTAGCAAACCAAAAATCAACTAAGAACTTTAGTCCGTTTGCTAAACCGATTGTTCAAAAACAACCGCTTAATTCGATAAGACCAAAATAAAGATAAACTCTATTTTTCTCATCAGGTTCTAATTATCCATAAACTTAGACCTTTTAATTTTAAACAAGACAAGTACTAGGTTAGTTAGCTAGCATTTCTTTTAAGGCATTTGATTAGACTTGAATAACCGAAACCTCACTTCGATAAGTCTAACTAAGATCAGAATTAACTTAGTTTCTCTTATCCGGAATCGAATTGGACTAAACAACTCATCTCGTACACCTTTTATTTCGTTAAGCCATAATAATTCATACAAACCAAAATAAATAAACTTGCATAATTATTCACCTCAAACGGAAGCAATTGAAACAACATAGACATTAAAAGCACCGCAATTGCACCAAAATTTTGTAAGCCTAAACAATTGATACCATACAAAAGCAAGATAACAATAGTTTTTCTTAATCGGAACCAATTGAATCACACACAACATCAATTGTACCGAAATTTTGTAAGCCTAAACAATTGATACCATACAATAAAGCAAGATAACAATAGTTTTTCTTAACCGGGACCAATTGAATCACACATCCATACACATATCATGGAATAAACATCAATTGTACCGAAATTTTTTTAAGAAAAAGTAACAAATATATATAATATAAACTCAGGCTTTTCTTAAACAGGAAAACAATTAACTAACAAGATTGTTACCTCAAATTTCGCATCCACTTCTCCAATATGTTTGCATCTTCGTCCAGGGAGAATTGATATCTAAATATCACCACGTTATCATCCTTATGCCAAAACAAAATAATAACAACAACGCTCAACCTTTACCAGAGAAAGGTTGAAAACCGGTTTTAACAATTGCAAGCAAGAGTTGAAAACCGTCGAAATACATATGCTTTTATGCTAAACCAAAATCGATTCAACATATTGTGTCTTTTTCACATATTGTTTCTACCTGAATCCCTCATGATTCTTTGATAAAGCCTACCAACATGGGCTAGAACTTAATCCTGCTAAATCAAAAAGTCACCCAAACCATAAGGGTTCACAATATATATGAGATCGAATATTAAGGTAGCAAAACCGAAATCAAACATCCCATAAACATACATAGCAATAAGATAAAAGCATTTAAGCACAGGCTATGTAAACCAAAAATTATCACAAGAAAAATTATCAATCAAATAATTTTATTCATAATAGTTTTATCCATAATATACCAATACAATCAATGAAAGAAATCAGACATTGATGTCTATTAATCTTCTCTCTCAGTTCTTGTGAAGATTGCATTCAAAAACTGGATTCAAATTCCTCTAACCACTTCCTCTTTCAGTAGATTTGTTCATCTCCAGCAATTGAGAATGAAGGTTAGCTAGTACTTCTTTTGAATCCTTTATCATCAGTTCATGTTATCTAATACAACCTTTAACAGAGTGAATCTGTTTTCTTAGAGAGTCTTGAGAGTTATCATGAAGAGGAACATCATGAGTTTCAGTCACAACTGATGCACAAAGTGCTAAATCATCAAGAGATGATTCTTCTTTTACCGATTTCTCCATTGAAATATGATAGTCTTCTTTCGGACAAGAAGAAGATTTATAAGATGGGAGAAAATCAAGGAATATAAAAATATTTGGTTTAAGAAAACCGAAACTATTTTTCCAAAAATAAGAAATATTCAATATTTTTCACCAAAGAAACAAACATGAATAACTTGGCCAGATTTATGCTTCCTCACAATCAGAATTTTGGGCAACAAGTGAGAATGCAAAACTCAACACAATCAGTGTGTGTTGAGGTGAGAATTATTCTCACCATTCTTAGCAAAAACATCCTTACGATGATTTATCAACACAGTGGACTGTGTTTTCTTCTGTTCTTCCTCTCTCTTGTAATTGCGAGAGTTTACAATCATTTTTGAAAGCCAAAAAATTTACTAGTATTCCTTATCCCTTTTCTAAGGGCTTGGATAAGTTTGATTTCACAAAGGATTGTAGAGAGATTATTTTCTTCACATGAAGAACTTGTTGTGTCATTAGAAAAACTGGTTTCCGATTCTCTTGGTATTTCACCCAATTTTTCTGGTTCGGATTCTACCATACAGGATTTATCTGAAATGGACTTCAAAAAGGTTTTCAAGATCTAGGCTTAACCTTTTATTTTTCTTAATTCCCAACTCAAGTTTTTCTAGGAGTTGATTAGATTCCCCGGAATCATCACAATTAGAGTTGGCAAGAAGTGCATTGCAATTTGATATTTTTTCATTGGATTCTTCCTCCGGAATATCATCAAGAGTGGAGATATACACCCTATTGCACTTTCTAGTTCTTCTGATAGGACAATGTTTTGCCATATGTCTGAATCTACGGCACTCGTAGCATTGAACTTCATCATTACCTTTTTTTATGAAAAACAGATAATGTATCAGGAACACGTTTATCAAAAGATAAAATGTTCTTAATCCGTTGCACTAAAAGCACAATAGTTGAGTCAAGATCCTTTTCAACAGGTGCCTTTATCTCTTGGCAACGTTTCTCGGTGTGATTCTTCAGCAGAATTTCTCTATCAAAGATATTTAACTTTCCTACAAGAGAGCTTTGATAAAGTGTAGAAAGATCATTCCCTTCTATTATAGCATGTTTCTTAGACTCGTATATGGATGGTAATGATATGAGAATTTTGCATACTATTTCTTTTTCATGTATTGCTTTTCCAAAGAAAAAGAATGTGTTAACAATCTCAGAAAGATTAGATTTAAACTCATCGAAAGTGTCGTTATCATCCATACTGAGATTTTCCCATTCAGATGAAAGGGAAAGAAGTCAATCTTCTTTTTCAGATTCATCTCCCTCAAATACGGTCTCAAGAATATCCAATGCTTCTTTAGAAGTTTTACAAGCAAGCACATGATGTAGAAGATCATCACTAACTGCATGTATAATGGCGTTCAAACCATTAGAATTTTGTTTTGCAAGAATCCTTTCTTCAAGGGTATAGGACGATATTCGTTTGAACTCAGACTCTGAATGGTCTATCGGACGTTGGTATCCGTCTTCGATTAATAGCCATGTATTAAAATCTCGGGATTGAAGAAAGGCCTTCATAGACGATTTCCATAATGAATAGTCATATTAAATCTTGGTGGAAGGTTAACTGAATCACTCGTTAGATTCATTCTTATAGGTTGGATCGCACCAAACACAGATTGTTAGATATTTTCGTGTTTGCCTGCTCTGACACCAATTGAAAAGGAGAGGCTACCCAAATATACCTCAAGCTAAAACTTTTCCTACCTATAAGTCCTTTCTCCGAAAATGATTGTCTATGGACAGAGTCGAGACAATGCAACTAATCGGTTCACACTTCGTGTGATCGTCTATGGATACGAGATCGAGACAATACAACAAAGAAGTATGTTTACTTGATACAAAGGTTCAGACTTAACCAAACACAATAAAATTGCTTATCAAGTAAATAGGAATTAACGATTGTGTAATTTACTTTAATTATAATAAAACAATTATAATGCAGAAAATAAAAGTAAATGACACAACAATATTTTGTTAACGAGGAAAGCGCAAATGCAGAAAAACCCCGGGACCTTGTCCAGAATTGAATACTCTCAGGATTAAGCAGCTACACAAAATTACACCAACTTCGTATAGTTGAGACCAAGCAACTAAACCTATAGTTCACCTAGTTCTGTCTGTATTCCCACGCCTCCAACTTATAAATAAGTCACGTACTTGGAACAATTCCTTTGGTTCGTATTCCAAACAGTAAAAGAACAAAAAATATGTTTGGTATAAACTCTATTCAACCAAGTGATATGAGTCGGACAAAGGCTCTTCCGTTTATATTAGCATAAACTCCTTCGTCAGTTCCTTAGATTTATCTTATGTTCAATTACCGAAGTAATCGTTTAAGATTAAGCCAACAACACTCTTAATACAAAGAATTGTGTTGATGCCGACCTACTCAATTAATCAATCCAATCTACCACAAGGATAAACTAATTATTAATTGGATCCTCTTTTACCAAAACAAGTATTGTGCACACCAAAGATTATAAAACCCAAGTCAGGTCTTTAATATCTTCTTTGTCTTCAAATCTTCTTAAATCTTCAATAAAAACCTGCACACAATCACTTGAATCTCTTGTGATCAATCACGCACAAAACGAAGTCTGTTAACAATGGATTATCACAAGATCGTCTTTAGAACTAACAATAGTCTAAAGATTCCTGTCGAAACTGTGAACTAGTTTGAGTGAATCTTATATCAGAAGACAAGATTTTCAAGAATAAACAAACTAGGTGCAATCAGATTTCAACCACCGAGTCAATCAAATCAATCGAAAACAAAAGATAAACCAAAATTATCTAGTTTCCCACCAACAGTACATGCTAGGGCTTCTTAATCCCAGAGAAGACTTTAAACTGAGAGGTCGTAAGATATTTCACCTAATTAGGTTACTCTTCTCCCCGAATAGGCGGCTACTCCAGTAACAACAACAACAACAAAAGAGGAAGTTTGTTGTTACGAAGCATTAGTTTGCTAGAAAGGCAAACTTCAAGTATTTATAGACAAGGAAGTTTGGACACCAAGGAATTTTCAATACCGAAAATATTCTCAAGATATTCATTAAAGCACAAATTCGGTTTTCATAATTCCTGGAAATGCTCAGTCCAAAAATAATGATCGAAATCTCTCGGAGAATCTAATTAGTAAATGCACATTACTAATTACGGAATTTCCCTACAAAATTAAATTAATAACCTTAATTAAAAGATTCTTAACTTACTTATGTTTCGATCCTGGGATTCTCTTCCATTCGCCGTTAATGAATATCTTTGAACAATTAAAGAAATAAACATTCATAGCACGTGTTCAAAGTATGTCGACATCCTTACTTTGTAACTTCTCTTTCACACATACAACCTTGAAACCGATTTGCCACACTTCCAAAAATGTTTAGAATTGGTTCATCTGACTTTCAAGAACTGTGCGATTGATCAAACCAACATTCAATCACAATCATGGGTTTAACGGTTCTACTAAGACAAGTTTCGGTTCTACCTCCATGTGAGTACTGTGCATAGTCACACTAGCTTTTCAAATTTAGGTTGAATAGGTACTAGGATCGGTTCCCCACATATATATGGTATCTAACTTATATGTGTTGCACATGTCCATAGGATCGGTTCCCCTTTCTGCTATAAACCTTGTTGCACACCATACAAGGATCGGTTCCCCTTTGTGATGTATTGCACCTCTTACTAGGATCGGTTCCCCTTTACCATATTTGGTCAGACAAAACACAAACTCGATCATACCATCTCAGGTGATTACTTAAGATAAGTTTCACTAATAAAAGTCATACCAAGTCAGGCCTTTGTGAATAGTTCTACCAAGAACACAAACAAGTTGTGAGCGGTTATACTCAATCACACATATTGGTTGTTCATAAAATATGCAATGAATAACAAAACCAATAAAACCTAGCAATTTCCTTTTCGGTTCACAAACAAGTTTATGAACTTACTTCCTTAGAACACATGTAAAAAATGTTCCCTAGGATGAAATCCTCACCTCATACCCATACATAATCACAATATCATTCAAATGATTATGACGATGTCTTATCTGCAAAGTTTAATGGTTAAACAATAAGCCTCGTATTGTATTCCTTAATACTATGTCTATCTAGAGTTCAAATATGCTTCGCAGTTATGTTTTCAATATGCACGACTTGAAAGATACGTGAGGGAATGAAACAGTTCAAGTCAAATATCACTAACCTCAAGTGGAAGGATGATTGTTGTCGTTGTAGCTCATTGCTTCTTCACATCCTCAAGACTTCGCAATACTTGTAACGTCTCATATCCTAATACTTTCAAGCTAACCTATACGAAGTTGACTCTAGTACATAATCAAGCGACTCTTAACATGAGTTTTGATTCACTAAAATATGACAACCAAACTTGACATACCAATACTTGGTGGGTTCAACCGAGCCATGCTCTAACACCCGGTTTATGGATTTATACACTAATGTGCGAACACACTATATATGATTATATCCAAAGATGGTTACATCCTCAACTTTTTATTTTCAATCATTGAAACATTCTTCTATAATGAAAATAGCCGTTTTCACACACTTTTAGCATCAAAGCGATTTTCAAGATATTGAAATAATCATTATCGAAACATTCCAAGCCTACATCAAATGATTGTATCACACAAACCATGTAAGATGTTACTCGGAAATTTTCTCATGATATAAGATGATCTTAGTTGAAGTGAAAGCTTACCAACACATATTTCTAGAAATATGTAAGCGATATATACTCAGCTCGAAATCTCTAATGTGTATAGAGAAAACTATATTGTAACACGACTTATGTCCCAATATACGAGATAGTAGAAATAGACTTTCCAAGTGATAGATGAGTTCAAGTCTCCACATACCTTTTGTCGAAGAAGTTCCACAAGCTCCTCCTAGTAGTTCTTCGTATTCAAGAGATGAACGCCGAGAGATCTAAGCTCAACTACACTATCTATATCCTAGTCCGAGACATCCATAAATGGGCTAGAAATCAAGACTTATAGTTTTGATCACTAACATTGACAAATATGCTTGAGATACAACACATGAGAGTTCGACCGAGCAATGCCCTAATGATGAGTGCCAAATATTGTATATATTTATCCCTTTTTGTTGGCATTTAACTCATCTTTTGTGCATTAATTCTACATTTTACCCCATATTCTGTATTTTCATTGTTTTCGAGAATAAATATTTTTATTAATTAATTTTGTATTTTTAGGTAATAAATAAAGTTCGGATGAGTCGCGGAGCGAAAAAGAGCAGAAAAGTGGTGAAAAGCCGGGAGGAATTACGCAAGGAAGCCGCGAAGAATGCTGTGCACAAGACCAAAAGGCTAGAAATGGGCTTGAAGAGGAAGAATTGTTCTTAAAGAAGATATGGGCTTGACATACCCAAGGCCCAAAACCCTCACCCAAATCCATTTCCTATATCCATACCCGTTTCCCTTTCTAGCCGTTAGATTGGATCATCTCAGCATCCTACGGTCGCAGCATCGCCAGTACATCGAAGTCTGAAGCTCCTGTCTAACACTACAGCACCTAACTCCATCTGGCGTCGTTGATTTTGTTGTATTATATAATCCAGCGATCGCTACAAGCTTCACTCCATCTCGCCGTCAGATTGTTCTATCAACTCCATATCCCACGGCTCAGCGTCGCAGATCATCAAACTCGATACGCCCGTTTAACACCATAGTACCAGAAACATATAACCCAAACAAACTACCCCTTCTTCTTTCTTCCATCGAGCTCTCCTTCACCACCATACCCTGTTTGCAGAACCACCACCACCTACTCTGCCGTACCAGTTCCATCGCCACCTCCTTCTCCATCAACAACTCCCCACAACAACCACAATCCATCATATCCCTCAATACCCCCATCACCTATTAATCTATTTCAACAACTCCACCATCCTCATCACTGTTAGGGTTGGATTTGGTGAATTAGGTTGATAGATGAAGCAATTGGCGCGTGGGAATGGAGCAGGAAGAGATTACAAGGTATGGGTCGACATCAATTGGAAGAAATTGCATCAATTTAGGTGAGGTTCAACAACCCTAATTTCAACGGAATTTTGGGGATTTGGGGAAAATTGGGTGTATGAACCCTAAACTGAAATTGGGTATAAATAGATGGTGTTAGTGTGTGTTAGAGGGGGATGCTGGGTTAGCCAGCTTCACTCTTGTAGAGAACTGGACTAGCCAGTTTCTCATTTGTTTCATGTTTATACTGTTGGTTCATATGTTTATCATGTTTTTGTATTTGCTCACCATATGTGTGTTGTTTGAATTACCTTGTATGATATTTATTATTGTTTACAAGATTAGCATGAGCTAAGTTGCATTGCTGAGGCTCAGATGATGCTTTAGTGCACTGTTAGGTAGTGGAATGCTAGGTTAGAGCCTTAGTGCACTGAATTGATTGAGCAATGGGAGAAATTAGTGCTCATAGCAAGCTAATTCTCTTTCCATTCCATTTGTATGCTTAGGGTCTTAATTTCAACCTAGAATTACATTGTCTGGATAGGTCACAAGGGTGGATTCAATTGCCTTAGTAACTTCTCACATTGCTTCCTGATCAGCTTATTTCCTTCACTGTTTTTGCACTTCACATCTTGCTGTGCACTGAAGTCAGTGCACTGTCTCTCCCTGCCCTTGGCTAACAGCCTTGGTTCCATGTTGTTTTACCATCTCTGCTTCATTGTCACATTTACTTCACTGCCTTGCACTTAGAGAACTAGCTTAGGAATACATAAAGCTTCAACTATTGCACCCCCGAGTCCCTGAGGACTTTCCCTTTCTTCCCATCACTAGCTACATTCGACCCTGTATACTTGCAGGTGTAGTTGTAGGTTTCTTAAAAACCCTACCACCTAACAATCTCCCCCTTTGTCAATTTTAGTGACAAAACTATCAATACATATGGATTACAAAATAAATAAAAATTGTAGCTTCACATCCACATGCTTGATCTCCTTGGCATCTTCAACGCGACTCGAAATCTTCGTCACTTCCAAGTACTCCATGATCCTAAAGGTTGTAAGTTCAGCATCATAGTTGTTGAAGATCCATAGCTATAACAATGAGAAAACAAAATGCTCTCAATCATTGTTATACATTGTCATAGTATTATAACACAACATCAAAGTACAATTGTATCACAAATTTGAAAACAATACTATGGTGATATTCATCACTCCCCCTTAGTCAATACTTTATCTCAACATGAAAACCACTCCCCCTTACATAATGATCTGTAAACCATATGTATTTGTAGTATCACACTACACATTAATTCTCCCGCGTTTCAATATAAATTGGCAAAGGTACAAAAACTAGTGGGATCCTCATGAAATTTCCACGGATATACTTCATGACTAAAAGAGAATACCATACCAACTTATTGAGATGCCATCATAAAGCCGAATCTAAATGCATTCATCAAGGAGTTAATAAAGATACAAACCCCTAAAATTCCACAGCCGCACTCCCCACAAAGATTTGGCAATTATGCACAAGTTCAATATGAACTCTCCCCCATAATATGTCATCCCCGAAGGAACAACAAAGGAGACCTTACTTTTACAAGAAAAGAAGGATTTCTTTGGACAAAGTCAAATCACATGAAAAACATGAATTTGAATCCAAAGTATTCAATTGAATTATCCACAAAAGAATTCATGATTAATCCAATCGAAATGCACAATTAAATTAACCACAAGAAAACTCATACTTAATTCAATTGGAATTACACAACTAAATTAACCACAAAAGTGATCAATTCAATTGATCATGCTCGACATAAGAGAACTTACGGAGCAACAACTAAAACAACCAAAAGAGAATGAAAAAATTTAGTTGGTCATGCTCAAACATAAGAGAACTTACAGAGCAACACAATATATGCACAAAAATGTGGATCGGAGATCGACCAAATACTGCGGAAAAGACAAGGATTTATCCTATTTTCCATCACTATTTGCACAATGACATACAATCGGATTAATCATTGTACACAAAAGTTTTATTCTTCCATCAAAACAATGACATAAAAGGCTTTAATTTTTGTAATGTCAAAAGTTCATTCTATCTTCTATCAAATACATTCATATCGGCATAATAGAGATAACTTTTGAATAAGTATGGGACAGTCACAGGTTCACGGACGTAAACAACATATCCCATAACAATTTGCAATATACAAAATCATAAAGATTAAAATTGCAAAAATCATCTTCCAAAAACTTAGAATTTAAATAAATAAATCTAAAAACATGAAGATGAAAATCGTTGGACATACTTATGTGTACTCAATATAATGGCTATTCCAAACCCTAGTTATTCTTCTAAAAACAAGATATAAATTCTCTAAAAGAAGATTTACTAGACATTGAGACCTCTAAAGAATTCTTTATCGTCCCCGAACTCCTTGTCGTCAACATCCATTGGTACATAGGGTTCATGAAGAAAAGAGTCAATTCCAACAAACCTTCTAGGCTGACGATGTCGAACCAGGGCCTTCTGAATTTCGAGAGTTCTCATAATTCATAACAAAAGCCTTTATTTGTTTAATCTCCTTCCTTGCTTCCTTCAATTCTTCAAGAACATCAGAAAACTTCTGAGAATTTGAAGGAACAACTCTTGGCTTCCTCACATTCCTTCTTTTTATTTTCAAAGTTGGAGGAAATGGAGATTTTTCTTTTTCCTTCATGATTGATGGATTAACAATTATATTAACATCTTTTCCATCAGAACACATGATGCTTGGAGTCTTCATACGTGTACGGGTTTGTGAGAGGAAATCACAATTTAAACTCAACAGGCAGTCTTAAGATGAAAAGATTTTCAGAGAAGGAAAAAAAGAATGTAGGGTCACAAAACCTTAAACAATACAGGTTCACGCACGCACAATTCACAACCCTAAAGAGAGTATAATTGTCGAGAATAACCCTCAAGGAGAGATAAGGGTTTCTAAATTCGGTTCGTAACATGTAACAAGGACATCCGTACGAACACAAACTTGGTCGTTATCCATAAACAACTCAAGAAGAGAAAAAACTCAATTAAAAAACTTTTCAACAAAGAATGTTCGCCTTTGTGAGAAGTTTCACAGGTCTTTAGCTCAATAAATTTTGTATACTCATATGAGAGAAAATTTAGAGCAAAAGAGTAACAATTTTTTTTTTGATACACAAAGTTTCAAAAAGAAATTAAGAAATCAAAAGCTTGACACGACAACCACAAATACTTGTGCAAAAATGTTTGTGATTGATAATCCAGCTAAGAGCGATAAGAAAATAGCTAGAGAGTCACAAAAACACTTTGCCATCAAGTATATCTGACTATATCTCGCTCAACCAGGATTTTTGTGAATGAGATTTCAACCTTGTGATTAATTAGCACAAGTATGAACCTTGAGCTCATCAAATTACCGTTGTTTACGGTTAAAACTCTTTCTCCTGATCTTTGAGGAAAAACCGTTATGATGTGAAAAGTTATCATAAAACTTACTATCATCAAGGTATGAAACATAGTTTTTATTCTTACCTGAAGAACTTTGGCCACAGGTAACAGACAGCCTGTTGATAATTTCTTTGTATCCTTCAAGTATCCTTTTTAAGTTTTCTTCCATACCTCTATTTTTGCTTTCTTCTTCTGGCACCTTTCTCACATCATGAACAACATAATCTCCCTTTTTGAAAGAAGAAAAACCATGAGTTCTTCTTGATCGATCAACATTGGGGAGTCTGCTAAATTCTTGAACATTTGAAGAACACTTGGAACTGACTTTCCTGGTAGAATACACAGGGTAAGTACTAAATCCAATTGGTTTAGACATACGAATGTCAGTTACACCTTTGAGAATTAAGTCTAAGGTGCGTTGAAGACGACTGAAAGAATTGTAATTCAACTTAGATTTCTTTTTTTGTTCACCATGACCTTTTGAATTACAAAAGATACATACTTTCTGATCACATGAGTGATTAGAATGAACAGACTCAACACTATTGTTGGGAGACTTCTTCCTTTCAAGTGACGTGGATGACACATGCACATCTCTCTCAACAGGAAGGGTTTTCGTTTTTACTTCTGAAACTGATTCCTTTACAGTTAAATCAGAAGCAATTGGTATGGTGGACTCATTTGAACACTCTTGAACGGAGAGTTTACTTAAGAGATGTTCAATTTTCAAAGCATCCTTTTTGAGAATTTCCTCTTGAAGAATCTTTAAACGAGAGTCACGCTCACTTACCGTACCAACTAGGAAATTTACTTTGTGTTTCAAACGATTAACATTATCAGCCTGGATCCTAAAAAGTTTTAGAATCGTTGAACTTTCTTTGCCTGCATTCCTTTCAACCTCAGAGAAGGACTCGTCAGTAAGGTAATCAGAGAAACACTTATCAACGTACGTCTGTTTCATTGGAACACAAGGTTCATCTATATTCGAGATTGAAAAATCTTTCTCTTTAATAGACTTTATAGAAACATAACTTTTATTTCTGGTGATGCGTTTATCAGAGACTATATCGTCCATCCTCAGATCGCTACAAAACACAGACTTATGAGGTCTTTAATGTGTTTTCCTGCTCTAATACCAATTGAAAATACGGGGGTTTAACAACCACACCCAACAATTCATTTGGCAATATGAGAGGACTTACTCCAATACACTTTCTAGAAAATCAACTAGAGAATCAGACTCAATCTAGAATAAAGTATATCAAGGAGTTTAATATCTCTAACTCTTAATTCAATCCGCTATCAGCAAATAGAAATCTGCGAGCCCGATTGAATAAGAGGAGTAACTTGAACGGTACCAAAGACCAATGTTCAAGTGTCAATCAATGTAAATCAACAACCCAAGGTCGGATATTCTAATTGATTGATCTTAACGCACAACCTATGATATTTCAATTATATAACAAAATATAATGCGGAAAAGAAATAACACAGACACCAGAATTTTGTTAACGAGGAAACCGCAAATGCAGAAAAACCCCGGTACCTAGTCTAGATTGAACACCATACTGTATTAACCTACTACGAATTAACTTCGGACCGGACTGTAGTTGAACCCTAATAAATCTCACATTGATTCAAGGTACATTTGCGCTGCTTACGTCTCTGATCCCAACAGGATACTACGCACTTGATTCCCTTAGTTAATTTCACCCACAACCAAGAGTTGCTATGACCCAAAGTCGAAGACTTGATAGACAAATCTGTCTGACACAGAAAAGTCTATAGGATTGAATAAATCTGTCTCCCGCAGAAATACCCAAGAGTTTTTTCTTCCGTCTTTTGATAAATCAAGGTGAACAGGAACCAATTGATAACCCGGACTTATATTCCCGAAGAACAGCCTAGAATTATCAATGACCTTACAATAAACTTAACCGACTAGCGAAACAAGTTATTGTGGAATCACAAACGATGAGACGAAGTGTTTGTGATTAGTTTTCTATCTTGCCTATCAGAGATATAAAATCTCGAGCCAATTATTTTTCAATTGCATTCAACACGATAGAAACAACAAGATCAGATCACGCAACTACAAAGTTAATAGTTGGGTTTGGCTTCACAATCTTAATGAAGTCTTCAAGTCGTTAAGCTACAGGGTCTCGAGAAGAAACCTAAGGTTAAAGGATAATCGAATCTAGTTATGCAACTAGGAACACACAGGAGGTGTGGGGATTAGGTTTCCCAGTTGCTAGAGTTCTCCTTTATATAGTTTTCAAATCAGGTTTTGCAATCCAAGTTAGCTTGGTAACAAAGCATTCAATATTCACCATTAGATGAGAAACCTGATTCAACCAAGCTAATATCTTTCAATCGTTAGATTGAACTTAGCCTATTACACACAAATGAAATGTACCCTCATTTAGGTTTATGTAATCGTACCTAAACGTGTACACCAGGTTAGTTCACAAATAGTTAATCGAGGTTAGCCAAATGATTACTCTCATATCAACCTTATTTATCTTAACCATAACTAGTTCAAATGACTCAAATGAAACTAGTTAAAGAGTTGTTCAATTCTGTAGAAAACACAATCGAAACCAAATCGGTTTGATTCACTTGAATGAATCATGAACATTATAGCCACGGTTTGCAAATATTGCATTCCTTGTGATTTAAATGTTTAAGTCCATGAACTGACCGATTCGACAAAGTAACCAGCTTAAGTATGCATACATGTTTGCGTACTTAAGCAACCGGATTTTAAGTTTGTTAAGTTTCCAAACTCAGCAGAAATTTTCGGTTCGAAAACTTCCGCCAGTATGCGTACACTTAAGGTGGCTAGTTTAGGAGTTTGTAATTCCCAAACTCAGCAGATATTTCGGTTCGAAAACTTTCGCCAGTATGCGTACGGGTGCACATACTTATCTTGTCTCCTTCACCAAAGATGCATATTCTTGGTTCCCGGTTTATGGATTTATACATTAATGTGCGAACACACTATATATGTTTATATACAAAGATGGTTACATCCTCAAATCTTTATTTCAATCATTGAAACATTCTTCTATAATGATAATAGACGTTTTCACACACTATTAGCATCAAAGCCATTTTTAAAATAATGAAATAATCATTATCGAAACATTCCAAGCCTACATCAAATGATTGTATCACACAACCATGTAAGATGTTAGTCAGCAATTTTCTCATGATATAAGATGAACTTGTTCGAAGCGAAAGCTTACCAACACATATTTCGAGAAATATGTAAGCGAGATATACTCAGCTCGAAATCTCAAATGGGTATAAAGAAAATTATATCGTAACACGACTGATGTCTCAATATATGAGATAGTAGAAATAGACTTTCCAAGTGATATATGAGTTCAAGTCTCCGCATACCTTTTGTCTAACAAGTTCCACAAGCTCCCCTTAGTAGTTATTCGTCTTCAAGAGATGAACACCGAGAGATCTAATCTCAACTACACTATCTATATCCTAGTACGATACATCTATAAATAGGCTAGAAATCAAGACTTATAGTTTTGATCACTAACATTGAAAAGCATGCTTTAGATAGCAACACATGCGAGTTCGACCAAGCAATGCTCTAATAATTTTCTCGAGATTAATTTCTCCGATAGGCAAGATATATATAGAAAAGTAGTCGCAAACATCTTCGTCTCATCGTTTGTGATTCCGCAATATCTTGTTTCGCTAGTCGATTAAGATTATTGTGAGGTGATTGATAATTCTAGGCTGTTCTTCGGGAATATAAGTATGGGTTATCGATTGGTTCCTCTTCACCTTGATTTATCAAAAGACGGAAAAAAACTCGTAGGTATTTCCGTGGGAGACGGATTTATCTATTATTGTAGACGTTTCTGTCTGATACTGATTTTTTTATTAGAGTCTTCGACTTTGGGGCGTAGCAACTCTTAGTTGTGGGTCAGATCAGCTAAGGGAATCAAGTACATAGTATCCTGCTAGGATCAAAGACGTAAGGAGCGCAAATGTACCTTGGATCAGTGTGAGATTGATTGGGGTTCTACTACTATCCAGACCGAAGTTAGTTTGTAGTAGGCTAGTGTTTGCAGAGGCTTGATACAGTGTGTGTTCAATCTGGACTAGGTCCCAGGGTTTTTTTGAATTTGCGGTTTCCTCGTTAACAAAACTTCTGGTGTCTGTGTTATTTCTTTTCCGCATTGTATTTTGTTATATAATTGAAATATCACACGTTGTGCGTTGTATCGATCAATTGGTAAATCCAACCTTTGGTTGTTAATTGAAATAGATTGATCCTTGAACATTGGTCTTTGGTACCGTTCAAGTTATTTCTCTTGTATTCAATCAGACTCATAGATTTCTATTTGTTTGAGTTGGGATTGAATCGAGAAATTGAGATATAACTCTTTGATATACTTATTAAGATTGAGTCTGAATGTCTGGTTGATTCTCTTAAAAGTATATTGGAGTTAGTCCATACAGATTGCTAAGAGAAATATTGGTTGAGGTTGTTAGACCCCCGCTTTTTCAGTAAGTACTCCTACCAATCCTATTCTGGAAGAAGGTTTTTTCTCCGTGCTACGAACCATCATTGCAGCGGAGGACAATATGCTTCTCACTAGAGATCCTTCTTCGGAAAATATTCATGGTACTTTAAAAATTATGGAAAACTCGAGTGCTCCATGTCCAAATGGCTTTCAAGATGGTTCTGTACTAGTTATGCAATGGAACATAGTTGGTAAAGATGATTGCTTAGTGGTTAAAAGTTTCTTCCATCCAAAGCATATACTCAAACAAATAAATAAGACCTATATTTTTCTCATACTAGATAAGAAGAAGCGTATTTGTGCTATTGATTTCAGACTAATTGCAATAGGTTTATGCAATACTTCATATGAAATCGTATAAAAAATCCTTCTCAATAGGATCAAGCCATTAATGGAGAAAATCATCTCTCCATATCAAGCAACTTATGTTTCTGGAAGACGAATCAGTGATAATACTGTCATTGTTGATCAAGAGATAATTCAGTGCATGAAGAAGAAAACAGGAGTGGGATGGCCCTTAAATTAGATATGTATAAAAACTTTGACATAATTGAATGAAGCTTTATCATCAAGTTACTCAATTACTTTGTTTCATTGATGATTTGTGTCTTGTTATTTCAATGCATAAGCACTACTTTTGTCTCGGTTATGCTTAACGATTCCCCTTGTGAAGAGTTTCATCCTACAAAATGAATTATACAAGGTAAGCCATTATCATTATATCTTTTCATCCTAACAATGAAGTTTCTTTCAAGACATCTCATTGCAGCTCGGCAAGATAATTCTATCAAAGGTATTAAAGTGGCTGCTCAATCACCATCCATTAATCATTTTATTTTTGCAGACGACTGCTTCGTTTTCACTCAAGCAAATCTTTCTTCACTAAATAATATGTTAAGTCTTCTCAACAATTTCAGCAATCTGGTCAGGTAATAAACTTTGAAAAGTCAGCAGTATATTTCAGCAAGCACACAAAACATGAGGTTGTTGAAACTCTAACTCACATTCTTGTAGTTAAAATGTCGTGTTCTAAAGAAAAATACTTAGGCTCTCATCTTATTCTGGGTCATTCTAAGAAAGAGGTCTAACTCACAAATTATCCACCTATAATGCTATATCTCTTTACACAAACAGGGATACCTATAATGATAAAGCATGTTATTAACTTTGTTCCAACATATCAAATGGGAAATTTCAAGATACCAAATCAACTCATCAATCAACTTACTTCTTTAGAGAGGAAGATTTTTTGGGGTTACAACTCAAACAAAGGGTCCGACCCTCTTGCTTGGCACAAAGTTTGTAAACATAAAGATATTGGAGCCTTTGTATTCAGAGATATGGATAAACTCAATATAGATTGCATGGAAATTTTGTACTGAATCCAGTAGTTTCATGGTTCAAATTCAGCAACAAATACTTCAAGCATGGTGATATACTTCATTCAACAATAGAAGCCAAAAAAATTTCTTACACATGGAATGTGATTTCAAAGGGTCTACAGATTGTTCAACCAAATTGCTTTATAAAAGTCAATAATGGTAATAAAACAATGATTTAGTTGGATAAGTTGATCACATGTCTTGATCATCCTCTCATACCAATCAGTGACACATTCAGATTTTGTGAAGTTGTTGCCGATCTTCTTAACCCTAATTGTAATTCATGGAAAATTCAGACAATTTTAGGAAAATTCAAGACATGTTCTTAGATACTTTTAAATAAGATGTAATGGTATGGTTTCCATCCAAAGATGGTAATTTTTCTGTTAAAAGTACCTATAAGTTGCTAACTAAGTGCAGCAGAGAATCTATCATCAATGGTAGGACCACTGAACTTGCAATCTGAAAATCTCTATGAAGTTTGGATACTGCTCACATGATCAAGTTTTTTTGCTGACTAGATCAATACTTGTTAGGTATAATATCAACATAGACATGTTTTGTGGATGTAGTGGTACTTCTGAGTGAACTATAGTTTTACTGCTTGAATTAAGGCATGCCATGGCAGTATGGAGGTGTGTCAGTCAGAAGCAACTGTAAGAATATGTCAGAATAGGTAACTGGCTGGGTCTCTGCTAGTAACAATGCAACTGACAAGAGGTGGCTTCACACACTTTTGATTGGAGCATGGATAATCTGGAAGGACATATGCGATTCTCTTTTCCAGGAAGTATCTGTTAACCCTCATAACTTTGTCCATAAGATTAACTATCATCTTTCCTCGCATATGCATGAAAATTCACATATTTCTTCTTATACAAGTAACACGAGAAGATCACATTGGAAACCTCCTTTACAACACATTGTTAAAATAAATGTTGATGCACGTTTTGATAATCTAACTAATAAAATGGGTACGGGACTAGCCATTCGCAATCATACATGGGCTTGTGGAGGAATCAGAGGGAGTAATACACGTGGAGTCCTAAATCCAGAAGCAAGAGAGTGTATGGCAGTACGTGAAGCATTAACATGGACAAATGAGAAAGGTTTAAAAAGATTTCATATTAAAGCAGATGCCAAAGTTATCATATAACCCATTACAGACAACACGTTGCATTCCAAAGAAGAATAGAAACATAATAAAGGAAATAAAATCGTTGATTTCATATTTTAATCTTTGTAGTTTTTCATTTGTTCGTCATGATGACAACCAAGTTGCTGATGCAATATCTAAATTAATAAGAGTTTCTGCAATATGTATAGACTAATATGACAATTTTCCTTGCGACTTCGCTAGTTTTTTTTGGCACAAGACAAAAATTCACCCTTAAGTTAAAGCATTAAAATTTTCTTTTCATCAACATAAAACGTGATATGTAAATAAAATGAGCAATCAACTTTCATTGACGGTGTAATTAGAGGAAGCAATGCAAGGCCCATTCAGGACACACCTTAAAAGATGAATATTTAATGTATGGTCCTTTGGAGATAATAGAAACCACCGCCATGTTGTGTGATTATGCCCATTTTTTTTTAATCGAAAGAAAAGATTTAATAAGAGAGTAAAGGATGTACAGAGATATCTACCAGTGATAGAACAAAAGAAAAGCAAAACTTACAAGAAAATAGCAATCCAGTGTCACAAAACTGAATTTGAAAAGCTCAAATGAACCCGATGTCCTGCTGCAGCAGCCCATGATTAACACCCAACTTCTGAAAGCAGTACACCTTCAATTACACCATTCCAAACGAACCCTAAATTATATCGTGCGGCCAACTGGTTCCTCCTTTAGACAAGCTGATTAAAATAAATCAACTAATCTATTTGTTTAATTAAGGTGTGTTTATCTGATCGTGAGAAAATAAATGTTTATGGTAGCAAACGCTATTTGTTTAAGAAAAAAATCAAAAACGCGCTAGTTTTAAAAGTTCTCTTCTTAAAAAACAAAAACGCGCTGGCTTTAAATATTCGATCCTTAAAAAATCAAATATTTTATCCTTAAAAACTCAAATCTAGGGCTTCGTGGCATTCGGTAAAGTCTAATATAACCATATGACGTCTGTTCAAACCATAGTAAGATCATCTTAATCCGTTTGTTAACTTAAGACTTGGCTTATTATTGTCCACCCGATATCAAAATTATGCTTGAACTTGTGGTTAGGTTAGAGATAACTACTGGATGTTTGCTAATTATAGTTATCATTTTTACTTGTGGATTTTGCTTCTTAAAAGCTATAAATAAAAAATAAAATAAAATATATAAAAATACATTAACATTGTTGTTAACATGTCATTAATTATGCTATGTACTAGTCCTACTGTATTATTCTCATGCCAGCAATTATCGATGATAAAATTATTCCTTGCCTGAGTCGTGCATCTTCACAACTCAAGTCACAGCTCATATAAAATGCACCTAAGGGTTGTTTAGTGCTATTATTAAATTCGCATCAAGAACACGAGCCTAGTAGTTTATTCTTGTGATCCAAATCTCTAGAGTTGAATAAAGTAATATATATGGTTAATTTTCCTTTGGCCTCTAATTAAGTTGTTCACGGAAGATGATTTTGGTCGGAGTTGACATCTATCAGGGTGTTAGTCCTCAAGAGAGTTGGGGGAGTTGGGTGTACTTGTGTTTTTTCCCGTTAGTCGTGAGGGAGTTCGAGTGAGTCTCTCAAAATCCCCGTTAGTCGTGGGAGAGTTTAGAAGAGTCTCCCCAACTCCCTAGAAAATCTCGTTAGTCGTGGGGGAGTTTGAAAAAAACTCTTAAACTCCCTGTTAGTGGTAAAAATTAGAATGATAAGGAGTTTGTTTTTTTGGGGGAGTTCTGGGGAGTTCTAGGGAGTTTATAGTGTATTTTTGCCTCACTCCAAATCTCTCAAAAAAGTAGAGATTTTGGGAGAGTCTCTCAAACTCCCTACACTCAACACACCAAACTCTCTCAAACTCCTTATACTCTCTTACGCTCCCTCAAAATCCCCAAGATTCAAAATACATTAAACTTCCTCCAACTCACTCGTGGACTAACCCCCGAGTAAATTGTTGAAGGAAGATTTATAATTTCCTTGACATGCTCAATCTAATCGAGTTATTGCTATGGCCTACAGTAAACACTAAGCTGATGTTATGGCCAATGATCTGGATTCAAAACTTGTTGGCACCAGATTTCGTTAAAGAAAAACAGACAAAAACACCATCAAAATTAAGATAAAAAGAAATCAGTTCTGACGTTTTATTTTGGATCTCTCAAGAGTCATATTTTAAAGGCTTCTATTGGAATCCAAGCAATTTCAAGCTTGGAAAACGTGTGGAATCCAAACTAAAACGTCAGTACGTTAAGGGTGGCTTCCTGACCTTTGATTTTGGGGCCAAAGACTGAACACAGATTGGAATAAAGTTGAAACATGGACTATGGTGTACCTAGTTGTCCAGGGTTTTTGCCCCTTCTTTTTTTTGTTTTTATTTCTCCTAATTATCAGTAAATTGTCTCCTTATTTCTCTTATCCAAATTGTCTCCAAGTAGGTTTTGGTTAAAAATAAAAATAAAATTAGAGGGTCCAGTCTAGAGATGAACATGACAAGCATGATGACAATCTTATAACATTTATAAAGAATGTCAACTGCAATATGTTATGATAATCCAATGATGTTAGTGGGCCGGTCGAATATCGACTTCGTTTTATGGTTGTAAAAATGATAACCTTGGTTGTTGTTTTTTCTATATATTGGAGTACTTGAAGAGAGTTTCTGATAAACCATTCTTGAGATCATTTTCTCTATCACTTCTTGAAATCATATATCACTGTTTAATAATTCTATAATACTTTGGAGTGCTCGCGGAGATGATGAATACATTCGATATGAATGATGATGAATACTTTGGAGTGCTAGCAGAGATGATGAATGCATTTGATATGAATAATAATGAAGCAAGTGCCGTGCAGATTGAACAAGTAAGTTCAAAGCATCTACAACCTATCTACAATAGCGAGCAGCCAGTCTCAACCACAAAGTCTATGCCTCTTACCGTCTTTGATAGGTTGGGAGAGGACCAACACGTATCAACACTTTATGCTTATAAACCACCAAACCCATCAAACACATTGTTGGAACAAGGCCTTCGAAAAACCTTATCGGAGTTCCGAGAATGTGCTGGTAGGTTTGGTAAAGATGATAATGGTCAAACTATAATTTTACTCAACGATGAAGGGATGAGGTTTACTGAGGCTTCCGCTAACTGCACCTTTGATCAGGCGATCCCTTTTACACCATCCATCTTACTAAAACTTAGTCCAAACCTTGAAGGAGCGGAAGAAATTGCCCTAGTTCAGCTCACAAGATTTACTTGCGGGACCCTAGTTGTGAGTTTCTCCGGACAGCATATTGTGGGTGATGGACAGTCTATGGTTTTTTTCATGGTTGCTTGGTCTCAGGCATGTCGTGGACTCGACATCAACCCGCGTCCTCTGTGCAACAGGAATATATTTGTTCCGAGAAATCCATTTAACAATGAGTTCGATCACAGAAGCGTTGAGATTGTAAAGAGGAAGAGCAAATATTCGATTCCGCTTCGTTACAAAGAAGATTATTTGGTGCAACAGGTTCTTCATTGCACGCCCGAGTTCATAGCCAAAATTAAGAGTAAGGCTTCTTCTTTTTCAGATGCTAATGGTGTTCATAGACCACATAGCACCTTTGTGTGCTTGGTTGCGCATTTATGGACAGTGATTACAAGGGTTCGGGGACTTTCTGATTCTCAAAAAACATACGTCAAGATCTCAGTGAATGGGAGGAGAAAGTTGAGACCTCGTATTCCAGATGAGTATTTCGGCAATATGGTACTCTGGGCATTCCCTGAAACTCAAGGAAAGAACCTTCGTGGAAACTCTTTGAGCCACGCAGCAGAGATAATACAAAAAGAGGTGATGAAGGTGGACGGAAACTACTTCAAATCTTATATAGATTTTGCAAACGAAAATTTGAATGATGATGGTCTGACACCGCGGAAGGTAGTGCCATCCTGCTGGCCCAATATGGAAATCCAAAGCTGGCTTGGTTTTCCCATCAAGGAAGTTGATTTTGGTTCTGGTAAGCCTTTCATGTATATGCCATCATTTGATCCTGTGGAGGGTGAAACATACATAGTTCCTTCCATTGCTGGTGATGGAAGCATAGACGTGTATGTAACTTTGTTCCAGCAACAGCAAGCACTCTTCAAAGAATTGTTCTACAACATTTATGGGCTTTCTTCCGCGCTGTAATTTTTATTTTATCACTGTGAGTTATCGATTTAAGAAAAAAGATTATGTTGTTGTATTTTCATTATTACAGTGTAAGTTTGGCAATATTCTTATTGAATTTGATAAATAAATAGTGAAGTTTGAGATTATCATATCATCTTCGGAAGAGATTAATTAGATGATGTTTTTGTTTCTTTTAATATTTTATTCTTTGGTTTCTGCCTTAGATTGGAGGAGTGAGCTGCTGACGTGTTTAATTAATTATTTTGATTCCTTACATATGATATGGGTGTTTTGGATCCAATGATTTAGTGGTTATCTGATGGTGCTTCAGCTCCTGTGTTAAACAATTCACTCTTTTTTCTGCTAAGGGGGTTTATGAGAAAAAAAGAAGATGAAAAAAATGAGCTCATAGCTATGTTGTAAAAGACGCCCTGTACATTCTAGGCGCGCAAAGCGCCAAAATGTGACTAAATTTTGAGTTCTTCTTATTTTTTTCTCGACGCCTAAGCGCACCTAATACAATAGAATTGTCTTTTTGATCTCATCATCTGTCTTCTTTGTCTCTTTTCTTGCTACAAGACAAAGCATTAGTAATCATCTCATCTTTAAGTCTACTTGCTTTTAATCCCCATCGACTTGGCGCCGTAGGGGTGGCATATAGGAAAATTTCTGTCAAAACACATACTTGAAATAAACATAAAAACTATAGAATCTTGCCAAAAATTAAGATCGTGATTCACTAAACATAACGAGTGTTGTTACATACCTGGTCACTAGCACCAGTAAAGATATCAAAAAACCAGCAGCGGAAATCAGCAACGAGATTGAGAATGAAGTCTTCTCTTCTCTTTCAAAGTATGCCGTATATGGGATACGTATGGCATGTTAGATGAGAAGGGGGATTCCCCTCTTTATACAATTATACTCGTCCTCGCCCATTACGAGGATATAGCAGAATAGGGTAAACCACCAAACTAAATCTTTATCTCACCGTTTTAATAGGGATAGGCATCGGCATTTTCCCTTATCTCTTTCTCGTACCAAAGTGACTCATATTCTAGATTTTCACAAATGGACATGTTTAGTATCGACCACATATGAAAATTCTTACATTCTCCCACTTGGTTAATTCTGAACATGTCAGCTAGTTTTATTAAAAATGTTACTGGATCAACTTTTGAAAACGGGCGGCCACCCTTGAGTTTGAAAACTAGTCACATAAAATACTTCACGAGACAACTTTATTAACCTTCGCCTCGACAAATAGCACCACTAAGCTGGATCAGGAAGACAATGCATTCAATATGATGCAGGGTCAGCACAAGGTCTCAGTTTTAGTATTGCCAAAATGCCTAGGCTATCTTTATATTTTACGGTGATGGTGGTTAAGAATGTTAACCTTAAATGGGTTAACCGTAGTTCGTCCATGCTTCATGCAATAAATTGTGCATGTAATCCTGATAGATTACTGCTTCCACATGTAAAAAACCATTACCAACTATCCACGATGAAAGTTCATCTAACATGGTGCCTACCCATGTTAAGCTCAAGCAAAATCAAAGCTTATGCAAAGCTCTCTTAGGCTCCTTAATGTATACAATTTATATGATGCAGCAAAGGAAATGAAACTTAACAGAGTTACTTCGTTAGACTTGACAGCAACACAACAAGACATTCCATTATACTTTGCTGAAACATAACAACTACTTTTATCAGTTTTTACTGAAAGCAAAAATAATGAAAGTATCAACTTCCACTAGAAAACTGCAGCCATATGAACTTAACTGAACCAAACAAATTAAATCCACTTTATTAGCTCTTAATGATAGCAAATGTACTAGAGATGTCGCAGCTTAGTCCGATTCTAACTCCCACTGGAAAAACAGTAAACAAGTGAACTTAAGTGAATGTAACTCTTGTTAAAACTAGCATGTCGTAACTTTAACATAATTTTACTCCCAGTGGAAAACACAATCAAATGATTCGTGAATTCCCACGACTTGCTGCTTTTACTTTAAGAAAAATAGTGAGAGTGAAACTCCCACTCAAAATTGTATCAAACATACAACAATGTTATTGCTGTTTTCATGGGCACAATAGTAAAAACAATAACCCCTTCGATTAGTAACTACTAAACTTTTGTAGAATTTTCTCTTAACAACTGTTAGAATTTACCTTCCTAACCTTTAAGCATATTTCACACGGAACAGATCAAAGTACAATAGTGGTTACACTGTACATATATATCCACCGAAACCAACTAATAGTACGCCCTTCGAGTACAAGTAACCATTATAACCATATTTCCTAACCTGTACCTTTAACCACTCAAAGTACAATAGTGGTTACACTCAAAGTACAATAGTGGTTACACTCGAGTACAAGTAACCATTATAACCACTCAAAGTACAATAGTGGTTACACTGTACCTTTAAGCATATTTCCTAACCTGTATGTACTCTCTCTAACCGATTATAACCATTCATACTTATCAATTGACGAAAACAGGGATAACCATAACCGCAACACCAAACCACAAGATCAATAGTATGGAAAATCATATTGTCACAAAACTGTGTTACTGGCCTAACCTTCACTTAGTTGGACTAGAAACTAATTTAGCCTACATACCAATTGGAATACATGATGTCTACCAAGCAGGTGAATCAAAAATGGTTACATAAGTAGCCATAGTAACAAATTACAGTAGAATCCAAAAGGATTAAACCATATTATGTTCATAAAACCAAATGATGCAGTAAGACAATCACCTATAGGTCTAAAATAAGACGTATTTATTTATCCCTCAAATACACCCATGCATTAAGTCCAGAATCTTGTTGTAGGTCTGTTTTAACTATAGCTTACATGGACAACCCAATAAAACAGAGAACACAAAAACGAAAGGTTTGATTCCTCCATGAAAGACTTAAAGGATTTGGGACAAAACGTGACAACCAGTAATATAGGATTCTCTTAACTCCATTAGATCAAACTAAGAACTAAAAGACCATAGAGATGAAAAAATAGGACCATCAGCCCAGTCATATCGAGAACGTAGGTTTATGCAAATTTCCTAATCTCCTTGTCTATACTTCCCACATCTCTAAGTCTAGCCAATTTCTAGCCAATTATATAAGATTGTTAACTTTAAAAATTTATTACCATAATTACGGAATGTGTAAATAGATTTCAAGGTCCACTATCTAAAGTGTCCAGTTAACTACTGTCCTATGTAATGAGTGCATAGGCCAAATTTGCTGTGAGAATGAACATCTGTGCTCAAAAAAGAAAAACAGATAAATTCTGGGTTACGATTAAGGTAATGTTATAAACTATCTCTTTAATGTGTGGCTGAATTACAGATTCAACTACAAAAATTACATAATGCAAGTACAAGGTTTTCCTGATCCTTAGGTTTCATCTAGAATATTCTTAGAGAATTATAAATAAGGTCTCTATCACTGGTTTTAATGTGTTCGTTGGTAATAATCCAATTGTACTACCACTTTAGAAATTAAGCACATCAACTTCTACATTTAAAAAAAACAACAAAGTAGTTCAACCAAAACAAAAATTTCTAGGTCCATAAACTTCTACATCAGCGAAAACATTTGACAACATCCATAAACTTCTACATCAGCGAAAACATTTGACAACATATTATGTAGATCATCAACTAGAACCACAATACTTCAATGTTCTAAACTCCAAGTTCAAAAGAGTTCATGTGCAATTCTATACGAAATTCCACCAATTAGGTGATCGCATGTCATTAATATATTTTCCTATAAAGTTTCAGGTAAATAGGAATGATGATTTGATTTGCTTCTCTGTATAATTCTTAGTTCACATGTTCAACATATTTATCGACCCGGATTAAGGTACCTATAAGTGTGTAACGAGAATTTCTCATAAGAGTGGGACTGGCTCTGAATATTGTGAGATAGGTTAGGTAAGGTTCACATATCAACTTGGTAAACTACTGCCAAATTTCCAGGTGTTGTTCAACTGCCTAAGCACATTGCTTTTACTTTAAGGTTAGATCACATATGAGACTTGGTCATATCCTCGTCAGTCCATCACTCATCACTTTACATTCGATACTTAGTCATACAAACAGATTCAGTATGAAACCATTATTTCTACAAATTTATTACGACCGAATGATAACCACAAGATCAATTTCACAAGTAGTAACGAGCAACATCAGAAGCACTAAAACTGATGGATTTATAAAGATTCCAAATTATTGCATACATGTAATATGAAATTCTTAGATAGCAGAACTCTAAATTCATGGTACTGCAAAATTTGTAAATCAGTCTTAGGGTATAACTGAAATACTCAGAGTGTTTTTAATAAACATTTGCAACCTTTCCACTCTGCGGGACAGTGACATATCATTGAAATACACCTTCGGGCAGTACAAACGACATACAATTCACCTCCCTATATGCGATAAAAATCGCCCACAGAACTAACTTATTAGGATCCAGTTTGACATAAACACTTCCTTGCCTTTGGGTAAAGGGTTACTCATGTGTTGCCGAATATTATAGATTATTCTGTTCTACCTAGTCCACACATAAACCAACTAGATACCTTTGGGCAATACTAGTAATTCACTGCTTATAGGCGCACACAATGATCTTAATGGTTACAAACCAAATTCAAGAAAAGTCAAGCTTATCCAAGTCAGACACCTTTGGGCAAGACTTAACTTGTAAAAATTATGCACTGCCGAATGATCAATTTAGTGGTCCTCCATAACACCCGATATAGGATAGACCTTGCTTTAGTGTTAGGTTCAAAAACATGTTTTAATGTAACATAACGGTTACTAAATATACATGCCATTATCCGCACTTCACGACAACACACAGTATATGTAAAATAGTTATTCAAATCTCATTACAATTTAACAAGTGAAACAAGTTCAAGTTATACTATTAACCATAACTTTGCATCTCGAACTTATTTTCTGTTAACACGTTTTACTGGTAGATTCAAATTAACTTCAAAGGGCTAATCCATATGCACAAGTAATTACTAGATTACCTTCATTCAGTTATAAAAATTCCTTATACAACACCCAAAATTATAACTTCAAAAAATTGAACCCAGTTGCTTTTAGTAGTTTTGGAACAGAAACCTAGTATCATCCACAGGTAACAGTAGCAGAACATATGAGTCGAGATGAATCATGCAATGGAAAACAAAATTCCTTTTCTTAGTTGGATAGAGTAGCGGTAAGTGAATGCCAATCCAAAGCAAGCTGTGAGACTAGGCGGCAAGTTGCTTGACGCTTTGGATGGATTGAAGGCCAAAGTACATTCCACAGAAGGGTACCAAACGGCAACTGTTTTCTATCAACTGAACGGTGAACATGATCATTTTTGAGAGGACTTCTCAACTGGGTTTTACAAAATCCTAAGCCCATCAAAAAGCCCAATAATACCGTCTCGAGTAGTTGACGACTCGAGGCCGCTGGTGCCAGGTGGAGAGCTAACAATCATTATAAAAGTCACGTAGATGATTGATTTTTTTCGATCATAAAAAATCGGAGAGAGAAATATGGCTTTAACTTTATTTTCTGTTAACCCAGACGCCTAAGCGCACCTAGTACAATAGAATTGTCTTTTTGATCTCATCATCTGTCTTCTTTGTCTCTTTTCTTGCTACAAGACAAAGCATTAGTAATCATCTCATCTTTAAGTCTACTTGCTTTCAATCACCATCGACTTGGCGCCGTAGGGGTGGCACACACGAGGTCTTGGTGTGGTGGTGTCACTCACCCATAGGATGAAAGACGATAAGAAATCAGTGGTGATCGATCGGCGTGTGGATAAGTGGCAGTGGCACACAACACCCCTATTTCCGTTATCCGGAGTATAATTAACTTTGGAGTTTTGCTTGTTGATAACCTTGGTTTTAAAGTACTTGAAGAAGAGAGTTTCCATAAACCATTCTTAGTAAAGATCGCCATATCACTAGCTAGAGTAGAGTTTTTATCTGGTTCCTATTGTCCTTTGCAGCCAGAGATGATGAATGCGTCTGATAATGTAAAGAATGCAAGTGCCGCGGAAATCACTTCAACGTCTGTAGAGATCGAAAAAGCAAGTTCAAAGCTTCTACAACCAATCTACAATGGTGATGATCAACCAGTCTCAACCACAATGGTTGTCCCTCTTACTGTCTTTGATAGGTTGGCGGATGACATACACGTGACGATACTATATCGGAGTACCGAGAATGGGCTGGTAGGTTAAGTGAAGATGATAATGGTCAGCCCATAATTTTACTCAATGATAAAGGAATGAGATTTACTGAAGCTTCGGCTAACTGCACCCTTGATCAGGCGTTACCTTTTACAACACCTACCTTATTAAAACTTAGCCAAAACTTTGAAGGATCAGTGAAAGAACTGGGTCTTTTTCAGCTCACCAGATTTACTTGCGGGTCACTGGTTTTGAGTTTCTCGAAACATCATATTGTGGCTGATGGACAATCTGTGAGTCATTTCATGAATGCTTGGGGTCAGGCTTGCCGTGGGCTCGACATCCACCCTATTCCTTTATGTGACAGGAATATATTTGTTCCGCGAAATCCATTCCGTATCGAGTTCGATCATAGAAGTGTTGAGATTGTAAAAAGGAAGAGCACATATTCCATCCCGCTTCCTTGCACAGAAGATGATTTGGTGCAACAGGTTCTTCATTGCACCCCCGAGTTCATAGCCAAAATCAAGAGCAAGGTTTCTTCATCATCCTCTTCGACTATTTCATATGTTAATGGTGGCTGCAGGCCATCTTATAGCACCTTTGTGTGTTTGGCTGCATATTTATGGACAGTAATTACAAGGGTTCGGGGACTTGATGATTCTCAATCAACATACGTCAAAATCGCAGTGAATGGTCGGAGAAGGTTAAGACCTCAGATTCCAGATGAGTACTTCGGCAATATGATACTCTCTGCATTCGCTGAAACTCAAGGAAAGATCCTTTACAAAGAATCTTTGAGCCACACAGCAAAGATAATACGCGAAGAAATATCGAAGGTGGATGACAAGTACTTCAAATCTTATATAGATTTTGCAAACAAAAATTTGAACGATGATGGTCTGAAACCGCGGAAAACCGATCCTCTGAGTGTGCCATCCTGCTGGCAAAATTTGGAAATCAATAGCTGGCTTAGTTTTAAATTCAACGAAGTTGATTTTGGTACTGGTAAACCTTACATATGTATGCCATCTTTTGATCCTCTGGAGGGAGAAACATTTGTGGTTCCTTCGGTTGTTGGTGATAGGAGCATAGATGTGTATATAACTTTGTTCCAGCAACAGCAAGCACTCTTCAAGGAATTGTTTTACAACATTGACTAATAACATCCAATGGGTTTTATACTGCCCTGTCAATTTTATTTATATCTTGTGATCGAGCTATGTCGATTTAAGAAATAATTTTTTGTTGCGTTTTCACTCTTATGGTGTAAGATTAGTGCGTCCATCCCTTGAAATGGCCACATTGGAAGTCTGGACAGGCAAAAATGTGATGAACAAGTACACGAATCTGGAAACAGTGCGAAATCGGATTCTTTGCTCCGATGGTTTTCGTAGGAGCCATATACAATATCCTTACAAATAGTAGATCTGATCGTGCAAGTATTGTCTGATCGTCGGCTTTAAGTTGCTATCAGGAAATTAGCAACCGTCCACGTCGTAATTTTTTTTTTTGGAAACAGAAATTCATTAACGAAAGATTAAGTACATAACTTAAGGTTGGCAACATCATCCCTTATAGCTGTATGTATATCAGCTGGGATACCATCCAAAATATCAAAAGAAGCTCTTAAAATCTAGCTCTATTAGTTATTGTATGAGCCACGTGGTTGCCTGATCTATGCACATAAACTAAAGTAATTTCCGGCCTGGCAGATAGCTGATGCTTTATTTCATTTACAAGACCCTGATTAACCCAATGTACATGCGGGACAACATCATTTATAAAGAGAACAACATTTTGACAGTCTGACTCAAGGAAAATAGGATGAAGATGAAAGTTGCTAGCCCAGTTTAGTGCCTCTTTTATGGCTAAGCACTCAGCTTGTTCTGCATTTATTCCTCCATTGAAGTACTTGCCTCTGATGCCTTTGTTGTTACCTGCAAAATCTCGGATTATTAGCCCAATACCAGTTGTTTGTGTTACATCGTCAAAAGAAGCATCTATGTTAATTTTATATTGACTATTTATTAGAGGTGACCAACTAGTTTTCCTTGTTTTAGTTGACTTGTGTTCCTATGGTGTTTGATGCATTGATCTAGCAGCCATCTGATATTACTTTGTGTCACCCATCGATTTATACTTTTGTTCCGAAAAATTATCTCACATCTGTTTCTCCATATTTGCGAAGCAGTGATCATCAGAGACATAATCCAAGTATTCTGTTCTTCAGCATCCATATTTTGAACATTGGAAAACCAACTTGTTATCCAATCAGTGACTGATGTGTTATGATGTTGTATGTTAGAAACATTTATATTCATATCAAGCCAGACTGAAGGTGAATATGGACAAGTAATTAGCAAATGTTCAATGGTTTCATTATCCACCTTGCAGTGAGGGCACATAGTATCAATGTTTGGTTTATAATGACTTATCTTCACCAAAGTTGGAACAATTCCTTTGAGATATTTCCAAATGGAAAGTTTAATTTTATGTGGTGCATTCATGCTCCACAGTTTTTTCCAAACCAACTTAGGAACTTTATTTGAGTTCTGAGTTGTGGGACTTATCATGGAAGTTAAAGCTCTATATGCTGACTTGACAGTGAAGGTACCTTCTCTATTTGGTTCCCATATAAGAGTGTCTTCTCCATGCTGAGGAATATACATGTTAAGGATTAAATTATCTACATGCGTATCAAAGACCTTCCTAACAAGAGAAGCATTCCATCTTCTTGGAGTAGCAAGCATAAGATCTGAAACATAAACAATTCTTGCAGGCTCTGTAAAAGAGGATTTAGGGGTAGGTGGTTCATTAAGACCATAAACCCACTTATCATACCAGACTAGAGATTTGGTACCTGACTTTATTGCTCATCTATGATGTTGTTTGACGTATTGAAGTCCTTGTTCTATCCCTTTCCAGATCCAAGAAGAGTTTTGATGATCTTCTTGCAAATGTAAAAATTACAGTGAGGAGCGTATTTGGGTTTTAAGACCTGGACCCAGAGTTTATCTGATTCTATACATAACCTCCATGCTAGCTTAGCAATTAGTGCATTATTAAATTGATCCAGATTGCGAAAAGCTAATCCACCTTCTTGCTTTGAAGCGTTAAGAGAGTCCCAAGCTAGAAGATAAAGCCCTTTATTAGATTTATGGCCCCACCAGAATGTTCTCTGAATAGAGTTCAATTTTTTGATGATATTTTTTGGTAATTTAAAGTTACCAATGTAATGAGATGGAATGGTGTTCAGCACAGATTTTACAAGACTGGTTCTTGCTGTTTGATTCAATGTTTTGGAACTCCATCCTCGTAATCTCGTTGCAAAGGTTTCAGATAGATTCCCAAAAGAAGTAGCTTTAGATTTACCCATCAGGATTGGTAAACCAAGATACTTATCAGAGGAACATAATTGTTTAACACCTAATTTAGTTGTAATGTAGTTTTTCCTCTCCTGTGTAATGTTTCCTGCAATAAATGCAGCTGATTTTGAAAAATTTATCATCTGTCCCGAAATAGAACCAAAATCTTGAGGACATTTTTTATAGTTTTATCATCTGCTTGAAAGAATAACAAGCAATCATCCGCAAAAAGCAGATGATTGATGGATGAAGCACTCTTTACTACTTTTATTCCCTTGATTAAGTGGTCTTGTTATGCTTTGAGTAAAGTTCTTGTAAGATACTCCATGGCAATAATGAGAAGGAAAGGAAATAATGGATCTCCCTGCCGTAACCCCCTAGATGGAATGTACGAATCACAAGGACTACCATTTAATCTAATTGAAATTGTAGTTGTTCCAATGCACTGTTGTATTAAAGTTCTCCATTCAGAACAGAAACCTATTGACTGCATCATTTTATCCAAAAAGAACCATTCTACCCTGTCAAACGCCTTTGGCATATCCAGCTTAAGAGGTATCAATCCTTTTTTACTCCTCGATTTCTTCATTGAGTGTATAACTTCATGTGCAATGATAATATTATCATTGATATATCTTTTTGGGACGTAAGCAGCTTGAGTTGGAGATATAATTTTCTCCAACAAAGGCTGCATTCTGTTGACTAATAGCTTAGAAATTATCTTGTAGCTATTATTACAAAGCCCTATCGTCCTATAGTCGCTTGGCGTTACAGGGTTACTGACCTTCGGAATTAAACAGATTGCAGTTTCATTGAGATATGCTAGAAGCTAATAATATATAAAGAAGTTTTGAACCAGGTTAACAATATCTGGAGCTAAAGTGTTCCATTGCGATTGATAGAAGCCCGCAGGAAATCCATCTGGTCCTGGTCAATTCCAACTAGCTAAACTCATGACAACATTTTTGATTTCTTCCTCAGAAGGCACATTCATAAGTAAGTTATTCTCTTGAGAAGAAATATTACTGTGAATGTGGTCAAAAAAGTAATCATTGAGTTGAGGAGAAGTGGTGGTACCTATTTTTGAAAAATGGGAAGTGAGAAATGTAGCTAACTCTTCTCTTGTAGTTAACCAGACTCCATTTGGATCACACAAAGCAGTAATGTTGTTCCTAGCTCTTCTTCTCTTAGCCATAGTATGAAAATAAGAAGTATTATTGTCTTATTCCCTTATCCATTTATCACCCAATTTTTGTTTCAAGTATTCTGATTCTATTTTTTTACAATACTTAAGGAGATTTAAATTGCACTGGATTTGTGAAACATTATGGTCACTATAAGGAAGGGACTGATAATGTTCCACCTGTTTTCTGTGAAAATCTACATGTTTATCAATTTCCCCAAAATGTAATCTTTTCCATTTTGCTAAATCTTTCCTCACTAAAGCAATTTTATTGCTGAAATTAGAAGGTGCAGAGTTTCAAGATTGAGCAATGAGTTTAGTGCAGGAAGGATCAGTTAACCAACATTTATAAAACTTCCAAACTTTTCTAGTTATTTGGTTGTAACTTTCAGTCTCCAAAAGAAGAGGACAATGATATGAACCAATAAATGGTAAGTGATGCAGTTAGAGTCCGGAAATTGCATTAACCACTTACTATTGTGAAGTGCCATGTCAATGCTAGCTCTCCCGATTCCTTTACCATTTGATTGATTTGTCCAAGTATGATTTTTGCCTATATACCCCAAATCCATCAAACTTGCCTCTTCAATTGTGTTACAAACCCAATTATTAATAGTTGAACATCTAGAAGTTTGTCCTGTATTTTGTAGGTGAACATTTAAATCACCTATAACCACCCATGGTTGGAAAATATTGTCACTGAGTTCTTTCAAAAAATCTCATTGCAATCTTTTGACATCATCATAGGTAGATCCATACATGAACGATAATAACCATTCTTCTCTAGCAGGATTAGAAGTTACTAAAAGATGGATGATATTATCTTTAACACAAACTACATCACAAGGTAAACCATCATTCCATAGCAAAATTAAACCTCCCGCTCTACCAACTGAACTAACCACAAGAGAATTTGGATAAGAATATGACTGAATTAAACCTTTAGCTTTTAATTCCCCTATTTTGGTTTCACATAAAAATATTATATTTGGCTGATGATCTCTTATAATATCAGATAAATTGTCTCTAGTTTCCTTAGAAGCAAATCCTTGGACATTCCAGGATAAAAATTTCATTATGCTAGAATAATTATTCAAATGAAGAAAAGAGTTATAACATGCAAACTGAAATTGAAGCTTGGTGAATGAATGAAATTGAGATAAACTTTTATGAAGTGAATTGAAGAGTAAGATTTGTACCTGGGCATTAACACTTGGATTAGTAGCTTTGAGACGCTTAGATTGGTTTTGCTCAGAAACTGTCCCATGAAAGGAAGGATAAGAGTTAGGCGATTGAGAGGTATCATCTAGGCTGACATGAGTATCAGCTGAGGATTCATCATCAGTAGCAGAAAGATAACTTGAAATATTGGCTTCAAACTGAGATATGAGTTCTTGCAATGGCTTTTTATATGCTCTAGTTGGGTGAAATGAGTCAGGATCTATATTATTGACATTAAAATCATTAAAACTAACATCAAATTCTCCTAGAGCAAGATATGACCTTAAAAGATCCATATGAGATCCAACCCCAGAATTCGGACCTCTATGAATATTCGAATCTTCTTGATGTTGTTCCTCAATTGGATTTGGATTCAGATCTAAAACATCATCTCTTTATAAACCTTGATTGATACTATTATCCATACTTTTAGCATTACTAGGTCCTCCTTCCTCCATCCTAATTCTCTTACCTCGTTTATGGACCACTTCATGTCGAACAATAGCATTATTAAAGTTAACCCTTAACATACCTTGATTGTCACAACTAAATGTAGTAGTTGGCTGAGAAGACTCAAAAGGAATATTAACCATAGTGTTGTTTTTATCTTGCTGAGTCATTGGTGCTTTATTCTTTGGAATCTCCACTGAAGATGATATTGGATTTGCATTAGTAACTGCCACATGCATGCAACTATCTTCTACCAAAATCAACTCATTGTTATGATTCTCAATAGACATTGCATGCTGACTCTCCATCTCTTGATGCATGTGAGGTAGCTCTGCATGAACGTTTTTAACACCTCTCATATCAGGATTACTCCATGAAGGAGGATCCAAGATTGAATTTGCAGAAAGATAACCACGATGCTGCTGGAGTAGATAGGTCAGAATAATTGCACAATCAGCCTCCTTATGGTCAATGGTATAACAAAACCCACACAATTAAACGGTTGCTTTTCATAGAACAAACGTATCCAAATTTCTTCACCAGCTGGATTCTTCATCCAGAAACCTCTTCTTAAAGGATTACGAACATCAATCAAGACTAATGCTTTTTGTACTTTACCTTTAGGAACAATACAATCAGGTGGGTCCAGCTCCTGTACTTCTCCCATAGCTTCAGTGATGCCATTGACTATAGCAGGGCTTGCAAAACCAGGCCGCATGTTATACAGTCGCATCTAGAGGATTTGTTTTGTTAAATCTACCTTATTTTTCGGGATCCTATGATTCCATGGCACCAAAACAAGCAGACCACCCTCAATAAACCAAGGAAAGAACATAAGAACTACCTCATACTCATCATGAGTTTGAAACTTAATCATCCAACAATCGTTATCTTCTTTTTTGATAAAGATATCCTTACTTTTTGGCCACAACATTTTAAGTTCTTTGTCAAGTTCCCCCACCGTATAAACCTTGGATGAATAAGCTTTTCCCAAAAAAATAAATTTAAATTGATCTGCACCTTGTAAAAGTATTTCAGACGACAACTGAGGCTCTTTTAGAGTATTAATCCTGTCAGTTATGGAAGTATATTCCATTCTGTGTATAACCTCGCTTAACTCAGAATCCATTGTTGGAATGCATAAAATAAAAGATGGTTTATGGGAGGAAAGAACGAGGTATAAAGAAAATATAAAAAAATAGCCACCTCCACTTTTAGTAATGAATGTCGAACATATGGCATAGTTCATATGACAACCAAATTTATTAATGATAGGTTTAACTATTAAACGATTCATTTATCGGAAGACATGGATACCAAGACGAAAAGTGAGAAAAAATAGTTGTTTATGAGAACTATGTGAGATATTGTGCAGGAAAGTGAAGTATTGTATCAGCTCATGCAAATCAGACATCAAAAGTTGCGTTGAATTAACGAGGAAGAAGAGAGGAAGGGATATTCGGCAAAGCCACTCCAACATCCCAAATTTTCTCCAAGCGCCAATACCCAGACTTGGAAAAGAAATCAAAGAGTGAATAAAAGTGTTAAAATCTGCATTGAATGAAGAAAATCAGCTTAAATTATCATATAGAACTGTAAGAGATCATTAATAATAGAGAAATTAAAGAACGATTTAAAGCGATTTAAGACTGAGTCAGTCACCCGATTTTTCTCCAAAGACTTGTTTTTTGGTTACGTCATAATTTAATTAATGGTTCACATCTCTTTACGTATTAACAATTTGTAGCCCTCCATCTAAGATGTGATCGGGCCACAACATTTTATATATACGGCCCATCTTTATAATTAATAAGAAACTTGTTTTGAGGCATTATCAAACCAATAACCCCATATCAACGATATTTGACAATGATAAGAATGATGTTATCATTTATATTTTTAAAATTTTAAAATTTGATTTTTATTAATTTTTTTTTTGTTAAAGATGCCACCGAGGGCTTTTATTAAAAGAAGAGAAACGATTCAATAATTACACGGTGCGTGCTGGTAGCCTAGTATTACGATACTGCAAGTGAAGCAGAATGATTGTGCATCACAGAGTTGCAGGCCAAGTCAATACTCAGCCGTAATGGCGCAATGCGAAGCTATAGCAGCGCAACGAAGCTATAATAGTGCAACGAAGCCATAATAGCGGTATTCGGTAAAGACCGTCAAGTGCCAAGAATGGTATAACCCTGCAGGTCTACTGAAGCATAAGAGTGGCGCTACACTGTAAAACACATTGGACAAGTAATGAAGCTTATTGGATGACACATGAAGCTTCATTGAGGGAATGGAAAGTTGAGGCCAAAGTGACAGATGCAACATGCGATGTTGGCATCGATGCATATCCATTGAATTGAGTTAGCCCAAGCTCAAGGATATTGCATGAATGAAGAATAGATCAAGAGTTGGTCTATGGCATATATTTAAGGTTGGCCAAAGCTTGAATAATGTAAACAAGTTGGTAATGCAAGAGTTGCATTGCTGTTGTCAAGATAATTGCGTAGTGGAACGTATATGATACATGAGCAACTAGAGTGAGTTAATGGAGATGGCATTGATGTTTGGAGCTTAAGGAATGTCCGTACATGAGTTTAGAGTGATGAACATGCAGGGCCAAGATGGATGAGCTTTGGTGCAAGACAGAATCCAGCATATTGCAACAAGCATGCA